>NC_071570.1:14511633-14624133 GCF_026979565.1 Vidua chalybeata | reverse complement strand
TAATAAAAGTATGTGTGAGAGGAATAGAACATCAATTATTCAGACTGCATAGCAGGAGCAGAGAGGTTCTCCTTCTTGATGTTCTCATATCTTTGCTTTGTCTTCCATTCACATAACTTGAGGTCTTCAACTGTGCATTTGACTTGAAATCTGATTTAAAGACTGTAGAAGAGTGGAAGAAAAAAGTCCAGTTCTTAAAGCAGGTATTATTTATTTTTTGAGAATCAAAATGAAATATTTTACGCCTACTTTGGATTTATGAAAATTGAAAAATATCTTGAATTTTTAGAAAACTCTGGTGATATTAATTACTAGTTTTCCCAAAGCATTCATAACAAAATCTTGGAGCTTTTTCTTTACAAACCAAACTGATGTCTCTGCAATCAAACAAACTGATTCATGTGAAGAAAAAACACAAAATGGGAGGGAAACGCAGAACTGATAAGAAGCCAGTTGCTTTAGTTTTGGTTGGGGTAGACTTAATTTTCTCCAAAGTACTTAGTATGGAGCTGTGTTCTGGATTTGAGCTTGAAAGGGTACTAATAACTCAGGGATGTTTTTGCTATTGCTGAGCACAGTTTACACATTGTAAAGGACTTTACTGGTCTTCACCCCACTCCACCAGCAAGTGGGCTGGGGGTACATGAAGAGTCGGGAGGGGACACATTTGGGAGAGAGCATACCAAGTAACCAAAGGGATATCCGGACCATATGGCTTCATGCTCAGCTTCGGGGAAGAAGAAAGAAGGTGATGTTTGGAGTGGTGGTTTGTTTCCCTAAGTAACTGATATGGAGCTCCAAATCTGAAAGTCTCAAGATTTGAATCTAACTTTGCAAATTTTTTTGGTTGTTAATCAGTAGATATAACTAGACAGTTATGATTTAAAAACCATGGTGAACATTGGGTGCTTGGCTAATCTTTTCCTTTAAAGAAAGGAAAATACAACACAAAGACAATTGGGTTGTCTGGGCAAAAGCCACCAGGAGTGAAGTCAGCAGAATGCAGTGGTATCTGGGGTTAAGGTAATTCTTATAGTGGGTGATTCTGACCATTGACTGATTGACCACCTACTCAAAATGGACCCCAAACTCAAATTGCATATGTGGACTAATTAGCATAAGAAGCAACAAATATAACTAGCAAATAGGGATTTGAGTACCAATTAATAAAAAAGTTCTGTAATTTGTATTCAATGAATGCTGATATATTTGTTTGTGAAAATATAGAAATACCATAAAGTTTTGATGATCAGTGAGCCAGCCTTTTGTGGGTTCTACCTCTCTATTTTGCACCAGCTGGAACAAAAGAATAGAAATTTCTTTGCTCGGTGTGTGAGTTGGTGCTGCACACCAGGTAGTGAACTCAGGTTCAGGACAACGTAACTGCTGTGCATGATGGAGCCCTGCTTTCCTGAGGATGGCTGATTGCCTGTCTGCCCGTTGGAAGCACTGGCTAAATGTCATGTTTTGCTTTGCTTGTGTGCACAGCCTTTCCTTTACCTACTAAAGTGTATTTTTCTCAGCCCACTGATTTCTCCACCACCCCGCTGGGTGGGGGGTGACGGAGGGGTTGCCTGGGTCTTAGCTGCCAGCTGAGGTTAAATCACAACAACAATTAAGCAGTCATTATATGGCACTGTGCTGATGAGAACTAATAAATATTTGGCACAAAGGAGGAATATTTTAACCTTGCCCATAGATGACTATCTAAGAGAATAGTTTGTGTATGAATAGTCATTCAATTTAAAACACTTTCTTCCCTTAAGTAAATATCTCCCATTCCCAAAAAACAGAATGGTCATATATGCAGCACAATCATCCAAGGCAAATAGTATTGTCCATGAGTATAAATAAGGAGTCTGTGAGTTTAAGAAGTTACAAACCTGACCCTAATTCCACAGAAGGTAAGCTCAGACAGCAAGAAGATAAGTCAGGTAATTATACTGGTCTGAAACCATGAAAATAATTTGTTGTAATTCAGATTTAATTTCTTCAGAAGGCTTTTCCACTTTCTACAGATTACAAAATGTGAAAGTGTATAATTATATTATGACATGTTTTGTATCGTGCAGAATCTTAGATCATCTGTTCGCAGGCCTTTGATTCACTTAAACTTTTTATCTCTCACCCATGTATTGCTACTACCCTTTCAAAACATGAATAGGAGTCCATGAGCATCTTGATCTGTTTTCTTCTTTTCTGTTGATTCATCTATGAATAATTAATTCAGTTAGACTAAGATTTAAGCCCAGATTTTATCTTATTTCTATTTTTTGTCTGCTGAGCAAAATTGGGCATTATCAGCTTCCACATTTTTTGATGGACTTCAACCAAAACAACTTTTAACATAGCTGCCATATGCTCTAGATACCCTGGCAAGTGTGTGCATGGTGTGTATGTGTATACAGAGGTGTGTGTTAGTATGTTGATATATTGTGGACATACTTAAGTCACTTCTGACTTAAGTGGTTATAGAATCTTTTATATACACATATACAAATATGTGTACAGATAATTGTGTGTATAGGCATAAATATATGACAGACAAATATACACAGACAAAAAAATTTGTAATCTACTATTTTCTTGCTGCACCATATATCCCCAGTGCTTCACAGTAGTGTCAGCAAGAGGTGTGTACAGAGTAGGCTGTCAATGTCACTAAACAGGGAGCTCTTCATGTTTTGAAGTTGATAAGGAATGTGTACCAGCAGCTTTTTATCAGAGATTCTCATTGGGTGACTCAATTAGCATTTCGAATGATCATTCATCTGTATTATCACCAGTTTAGTATTTAAGTTGTGAATAAATACACATACAACAGGGTCTTATAGGAAGACTAACTTTGGGTTTTCATTTTTCCAGTTTCATAGCTTGTTCCTCTTGTTCTTCCAGATTCCCTTTCTTACTGCACATCCGATACCTTGGTTAGGCACTTTCCTCTTTTGAATGTAATTTTTCACTTACCATGATCCCCCACTTATTAAAATTACCTGCAAAAATTTTGCTAATGTAAATGTGTTGCACTGCAGCCTATCAGGTCTATCCTCCTCACCCTGTATGGCCATGTATTACTTGTTAATCAGGACAAAAGCTTGTTCAGTGAAATCCATACCCTCAGACATTTTGCCACAACTTTTGTCTCTGAGATGTAAATTTTGTGCAGTCATGATAGCAGGAATTTCTCTACTTTGACAACTATAACTAAAGATAATTTTTCCATCTGTTACCTGCTCTGAGGCCATTTTTGTATAGATTAAAGCTAAAGGAAAGGGAAAAGGAAAAAACTCAGAAATGTTAATTAAAATACGGAGAGACCTATGCATTAGCTTGTAAGGACATTTTTTATTGTGCACAGATTTTCCAAACTAGGGTCAGATTCTCTAAGATCATACTTTTTAAATTTAGCTTGTTTGAGAAAGTATCTATGTTATTCAATGTCTCATAGATTTCTGGAAACTGAGCTGAAGAAAAGCTTTTAAGATCCTGATGAAGACTGACACAGTCATGTAGATGGCACAGCTGCCATTCTGCCCGTCTGCCCCTCTCTGGGAATCCGTAGAAATCCTGCCTTCATTTAAATCAACAGGAGCTGTGTCTCTCACTTCAATGGAGCCAGAATTTCACCCTGCAATTTGAAATACTCTCTGTAGTTGACAGGCAAGTAAAATGATTACCTCACTGTTCTTACTGCCTCTGTGTCATAAACTGTACAAAGATTATCATCAGTGAAGTGCAGTACAGATGTTCCCTCCCTCACTCCTTCTAAACCATCTTTCATCCATCTCTGTCCTCTCTTTTCCCCTACAGTTCTGTTTTTAACTTTTCACTGTATTTCTCTGGCATTTGGCACCAGGAAGAGAAGCCCCTATACAGACAGTTCATCTGTCTTTGGCATTGGTTGACACCATCATTAGTGCTTACAAAACTAAGGCAGCTTTATAAATCATGGGACAATTTGAAATGAGAGAGGTTTATAAATACAATAAAATGTCTAATAATTATTCAGAAGGTTTGAAATTTATCTGCTCTCAGTAGGGGTCCTCTCATTAACCACTCCATGTGACTACACCATTCATGAGTGAAAAGGTCACCTCCTATATCATGAATATAAATTGCAGTCTCTTTGGTATAGTTTTGATATGTTTCATATTTAGAGTCAGAATGTGAGAAATGGGAACATGCCTCCTAAAATCTGTAATTCTCAGAGTAGAAGAACGTTGGAATTGTCTGACCTGATTTGTGCCCACATTAGGAAGACGAATGTGAACTTTTAATAACACTGTTTTCTTTTGGAAACTGTTTATCCTTCAGCATGAAGAGAAGTACATTTAAGTGAAACTAAAAACTGGATATTTAAATACACCTAAAAGTTACTTTTGTGCAGCTGAAGAGCTGAAGAAATATTTTTTATCCAGACAGAGTTCAGGCTTCAGTGCTGACTGCTGTTGTGACTTCATTTCCTGGACATTAGTCTGTGATTTTTTAACTGGTGTCACATTTTGCCCATGTCAGGAGGCAACATTTGCATTAATTTATTGTTGCTTATAGGATTGTTGATAATGGTTAATAGTTAAAACCTTTTTATGGAGAATATTGAATGAAAAAAAAATTGTTTCAAAAAACCCAAACAAAAAGTGAAGAAGGAATGTTTTATATGAAGAAAATTTTTAATGTGGAGTAATATAAGAGCTAATAGATTTATCTGGATGAAAGTAAGATTTCATTGCACTGTAGCTTAAAGTAGAGAGGGTAGGAAAGGTCTGAGTGGTTGTGGAAGATATTACTAGCCTTTTCACAAAAGAAATTACCAGGCATTACCAAGGACTGACAATGCTATCTAATGCTAACATTCCAGAAGAACAGTAAGTGAGAAAAAGATGTATGGAGATCTTTTTCTTTCTCCTTGGACTAGCTGCACCCCAAACCTACAGATCTGTAATGTATTCCAGTTTATTTGATTGCTCCAAAGCCAAATCTACATGGTAAATGATGACCTTATTCTCACATGGGTTATAGCATAAAACATGTGGTGGCTTGAGTTATATAACTTCAGAAGCCATTTGACAAGTGAAGCTATACTGAGTTCATAGCATATATAGGTTGATGAAAAAAATGTTATTTCTAATATTCATGGGACTTATATGCACTGATGTGTTTCCTTTAAATTTTCAGAAATGAGTATTATATTGTTATTTTAAAACATATGAAATACATGTTTTTAACCAATGTCAAGGCCCAAATTTACTATGGAAAAGATTAAGAATGGAGGGCTTTTAAATGATAGTAGTAAAAGCATATAACAAAAAAAGGAAAATAAAGGACTGTGTGCACAAATCCTCTGTGTTGTAGTCATAGAGCTGATTATCCACAAACTTTTTCCTTTCAAAAAGTGTTTGATATTGAGTCCAATTTAAGATGGTGAAGATCAATGAAAGATGAATGAAATGCTTCCTTGGAAGGCAGTGAAGTTCCACAGATCAAGGCCCAACAAATTTAAAAATCTCTAAGAAAAGCCCCTTCTAAGTAATTCAGCAAACAAGGAAACACATATAAAAAACTCCTAAGCTTGATCAAAAACCTTTGACAAGATCTTTGTGTTGCCAAAGAAGTAGATATACAGTAAAATTTCCTGTATTTCACTCAACACACTTTCCTGGCATTTATAAACCCTCTACTTCATATTGCCAACCAAATGTTAACTGTTCTTCTGCATAGGAAGGATGATCTTCCTCATTCCAGAGGAATTTATTTTGGCAACTACACATGTAGTCAGAAACCATTCACACAGCAAGAAAGAAATATGCTTTTAGGTAAAATGCCCACTCAACACACTTTGCAGAATGGTCCAAATTCAGTTTGAAGAGTTTTCTAGACACCAATTCAACCATCTTGTCAATATTTTTGGAACCTAGTTACAGCACTGCCAAGTACCATCAGTGTCAAAAACAGGACTAATGTTTCCTGACAAATTCTCCAGAATTTCTATGACTATTTCAAGCCATGTTTTAAAAAGCAACAAGGCATATCTAACAAAAAATCAGGACTCAACAGCACAACTATGTACTGTTAGCATATTTTTCCAGAATGATATCTCATTGTTCTATACTAACTGACTATAATATTTTAGAAATCTCTAGTAATTGGGTTAGGACAAAAAGTTTTGTGGCAGATACTAGCCAAGTATTTATGACATAAGAGGAAAATGGAAAGGGGAAGGATCTGTAATGATATCTCCGTACAAGAGCTTTTATTGGTTTACACTTTAGGCAAGGAGCAAAAACTCTGATTCCACTCCCTGAATTCCAGACCACAGAATCACAGATTAGAAGGGATGTCTGAAGGTGATCAGGTCCAACACTATAGAGAAGGTTGCCCAGAACCATCTCCAGACAGCGTTTGAGAATCACCAAGGAGAAGTTGGGCACTGTGCTCTCACATTAGTGTGCATACAATATATACACATATATACTGGTGGCAGGCAGGCATAAGAGCAACCTCAGTATTCCTATGGTTGTTCTCCACTTGCAATGTATGTAGTTCACAGTCCTGGACAACTCACTGCCACACAGCATTGCAAAGCATTCCCTACATTTGGTACAGGTGCTGCCTTCATGTGGCCTTGTGAGTGGGTTTGAACCTCAGGGTCCTGTGATGAGGGGTTGGTGCCTCAAACACAAATTCTCAGAAACAGGCTGCCCAGAAGTGTGGCAGGGGAGCTTCTGGTGAGCTCCTGTGAGTCAGTGGAGGGAGCACAATGGCTCAGCTTCTCCAAAGGCTCTTCTCAGGGAAGACAGACCTCCTACCCCTTGCCACTGGAGGTGATACAAAGGTTGCAGTTAGAAGGGACATCTGGAAGTAACCATGTCCCTGCTCAAGTATGTTCAGATAGACCAGGTTGTCCAAGACCTTGTCAGGTGGCTTTGAAGGTGTCCAAGGACAGAGTCCACCAGCTCTTTGGGGGCAACCTGTTGCTAGGCTCAGTCATCCTCCAAGTAAAAGAATATCTCCTTGTGTTGAGGAGGAACCTGTCATGTTTAAGCTTGTGTCTATTGTTTTCACTCTGTCACTGGCCACCACTTACCAAATACTGGGTCTGTCATCTTTACACCCTCCCTTCAGGTATCCAGGAACTGTGATGAATTTTCCCCTAAGTCTATTCCAGGCACAACAACCTGAGCTGTGCTTGAAGTTCCTCCTATGTTTGTTGTTCTAACATCTTCATCATCTTAGTTCCTGTTTAGATGTATCTAGATGTATTTACTGAGACTCTGATGTTGAAGTTTATTCCAAGGCTCTCAGAGACAGGCACATAAGTGTGTTATGAGAAGAACATGTTAATTTCGTGGTCTGAAGAAGATTTGAAAAACCATCTGAATACCTAGAGTATTTGTCAAATACAATATTCAGTAGTTTACATAATATACATACACCTGTCTAGATGTATCCAAGTATATTCACCAGTCTCTTGTATTGGCGAGTCCAGAAGTGGGCACAGTGCACCAGTGGTGGCCTCACCAATGCTGAAGAACAGTGAAGGATCATATACCTCAATCTGCAGGTAACACTTAATGCAGTCCTTAATGCAGCCCAACACACTGCTTGCTGTCTTTACCACAGGAGAATATTGTTGGCTCTTCATTTCTCTCTTCAGATCTCCTGGATATTTTTCTGCAAGGCTTCTTCCTATCTGCTCATTTTTGTCATATACTGGTGCAGGGGGCTGTGCCTTTGCAACTGCAGACCTCTGCACTTCCCTTTGCTGAATGAACTTCAACTGGTTCCTGTTTGCCCATTGCTCCAACCTGTTGTGACACTCTAGTTTCTTTTTATCAAGGAAAATTGACTGACAAAAGAATTTTTTGCTTCTGATTTAAGAACACAGGTAAGTGATTTTTCCCTAGGTTAGAATCCTCAGTACAGACTTGAAGAGAGGTAAGAAAGAGTGACCTAGAAACCCTGTCCTGCTGAGTCTGATGGAGATGAACCCCTTCGTCCTCTGTCACCCACACCTAAACTTACTGACCTTTCTTTCTCTGAGCTTTTTTCTCCTAGTCCCTACTTAGCATAATTTCTCTAATACTAAAAGACAGTTTACCACTTGTTTAGAATTAAGGGAAGTCAAAGGTAAAGCAGTCTTTTTCTTCTTTTAAACTAATTACCTCTTATTTTTGAGATATCTAGTTGCTGTTTAATTCCAGACCTGTGTCTGGTCTCTCTTCTTGATCAGAATTCTAACATCAAAGAAACCTTTCTGGAACAAAGTACTACAGACACTAATATGCTCCAAGGAATAAAAACAGATTGCAATGGATCTCTGCTTATGTTTCAGAAGATCAGTTGGTTGAAATAATCCTGAATAGTTGCACTTCCTCTTGTGTTTAGTGAGACTCTGATGTTGAAGTTTATCCCAAGGCTCTCAGAGATAGGCACATAAGTGTGTCATGAGAAGAACATGTTATTTTCATGGTCTGAAGAAGCTTTGAAAAACCATCTGTGTACCTAGAGTATTTGTCAAATACAATATTCAGTAGTTTATATAATGCATATAGATACAAAACATGTCCATCATGGAATATAATAGAACATTGGGAATTAAGAGATTTTTTTGTTGTTTTTAAGATTTTAAATTAGGTAAGACATTTATGTCTATTATCTATTTTTCCCACTTTTTTCTGTGAACATGTTTTCTGTTTTCAACTTTCAAGTTGAACTTAAAATAGTTTTGTTAAGTCCTACAGCCCTGTCCTTCCTGACATTTTCTCTCTTTTTCTTTTTTTCTTGCCCAGAAGAAACTGTTTCAGTTAAATGAAAAATACAATATCCTGGGATGTAACACCTGGCAGTGGTTCATAAGTGTGCAGGTTTTGTTGTGCTTTTTCCACTCTGTTTCATGTGCTGGCTTTTTTTGTGTTGCCTATCAGACAAATATTGCAGTGAGTTTTCTGGCCCTTGGGAAGGTTATGGAAGTGCCCAGTCAGACACAAAGCCACCTAACTTTGTGCCTCTTCTGTGATTACTGCAGAGTCATGAGGGGCAGAGGCAGTATGACCTGTAGTTGAATGCTGTCTACAGAGCTTGCAAATACTTAGCCAGTTCAGTGTACCCTCGTTCATGGAGTTGGCCAGCCTTGGGAATAAAAAAAGGACATGATCCCATTGCATTAGAGAGACCAAGAAGAGCAGGTCCTTAGTGAGCAGGAATGCTGCACAATTGTAAGAAATTGACCAGAAATGTCAAAGGATTTGGAGGAAAAGTAGCTGAAGTATTAACTACCTAAATAAAAATTAATCAAATTAAAAGGAAACTTTATTTTGTTAGTAACACAAAAAAAAAAAAAGGTAAAAATTTCTTTTAGAGTGATTGTATTTCAATATGTTGATGAAACTTTAAGGGGAGAGAGAAAGAAGTCACTGGCAGACATCTAGACAATAAATTTTATTGATACTTTGACTTCAGTAATTTGAAGGAGGCTGTTGTTTACTGCATGTGTGATTAGCAAGTCTCCAGTCTAAAACTTTGTTGAGCAAATCTGAACTGAATAGCAAGTTTATTTACAAGGTACTCTTTTCCTTCACTGTCCTGAGCTGACCCCTGCATTTCTAAATGCTTTAGTAACAAGTCTGTTCCTCTTTTGCATGAATTTTACTGGCATCTGAAAAGAAACTCAAGGATAAATAGATAACTAAACTTCTATCTTAGTAAATTTTAGTCTAAAGGCTGATTGAGACACTTAGCTGATCCAGCTATTTCAAGAACTAAAAGGAAGATATAGAAAAAAAAGAAGGCAAGGAGAAATATCTCTCCTGAATATCTTGGATAAAATGTCCAATCATCAGGTGTCATCTCTGCCATGAACATTTAGTAACTGATAATTACTGTAACCATTGAGCCTTGCAAATATTATCCAGTAAATTTTAATTAACACTCTGGGGACTGAAGAATAGAAGAACAAGCTCATGGAAGACTTTCCCCGAACCAGTGGCAAAGTGTGCTGAGTAATTTTAGATCTGCCTGCCTGTCAAAGTGGATCTGTGTCATCTTGCCACTTATGCTGAAGAAAATGCACCTGCTTCTACATGGAAATAAGGTGCATTATCTGCCAATTTGTGCTGCTTATTTTCACTGTTGCCTGAGTTTGACAAGTGGAAAATATGAATGCATGGATTATTAATTCATAATCCAGGGAAAAGGAAAAGGTAAAAGAGTGGGTAAAAAAATTGTACTTGGTATTGCAGGACCTACCAGAAGCTGTCTAAATAAACATGCCATGGAATTCTACTAAAAGTCTAGAGATTCAAATATTCTTGCATTGTACTTTTAATATCAAAAGAAAATCTAATAACATAGAAAATTCAGTAGCATAAAATGACATGCCTTAAAACAGCACAGATATTGTTTTAATAGCCATCATTTTCTTTAAAGTTCCATAATAATGGGATAGACATTCAATTTTAGTATTCTGAGCCCCATCTTCTGAATATTCAAGCTACAATAAATAATAATTTGCTAGATATGCTCAATAGATATGACAATATGTATCTTTGGCTCTCCTTTCACTGCTACCAAGTAATTCAATAGAAATCAGTGTACATGATTATAAGTTAATCTCCAGGCAGCAAATAACAACATTAGGGTGAAATCATTAACTTCAGTTAATAGCCATAAGTCTGTGAAGTATAAAATCCAAACACTATGGTTTCAGCAGGACATACTTCCAGGCTCTTCTTTTATTTGGTGTATCACCTATTTTGCCTAGGAACTGTGTTTTATAATTTTAGTGATAATGAAAAAATCCTTATTTGAAGTAGCTTAGTTCAAGAGGCTCTGATATTAACCAGAGCTGTATGTCCACTGTCCTCTAAGTGGTTCTTTCGGATATGTCAGTTAGTGAACTTTAGTTATTGTACATATTAAAGGCATTAATTTATTGTCATTAGGTCTCAGAACAAGATGAACAGAAAAAAGACTGTGCAGTTAATTATAAATTTACAATACTGACATAATATCTATCCTACAGATAGCTAGGAAGATTCTCTAGTCTCTTAACATATCACCTGTCATAATGTATGGTACAGCCACCATATGGATAAAGCTACCCATGCACCAGTAACTTGAGCAGTCATTTATCTGAATGTAAGCATATTTTGAAGGTACTTTATGGCACAAAGGTATTTAAAAAGTCCATAAATTATGAAATATATATGAAAAAGACATAGAACAATGCATGGCTAAAATTACTCACTAACTTCTACGTCATCATGAATCTTTAATAAATTTAAAATGTTGTGTATCCCCATTAGAACACTGTTTTCTAATGATTTGGAGGTAACTATAAAAAGGCAATGTGCTGGCATCACTATTCTCTAGGAACAAATCATAATTCCAAATTGGTGAGCTTCTCCATACAAATATACTAGAAATAAAATCCCTGCATACAAAATTAAAGGCATGAGGTTTTTGATGTTTTGTCAAACTGTAGCAAAAATAGAATACTAATTCTTCATCCCGCATGATTTTAACAAAAATTTAATAGCAGAATTACATGATCATGTATAAAAATTGCAAGTCTGAGCTCTATAGAAGGGGAAGTAGATTTTGAATTTATTGAAAAACTAGTTTGTTTTATATTTAAAAGTATATATTTTTTTAAATCCATCATATAAGATTTGCTCTTGAACAGAAATATTTCCTGTGGCACATTTTCTTCTTACATATTGTGTAAGCTCAGTTAAGAAGAGAAACTTTCCAAAAAGGCTCTCTAAGCTTGAACATTAGGACAAAGGCTTATAAATTAACACTTAATTAATTTGTTGATAGATTGTTGTATTTGTGGCTAAACAGCATTGATTTTTCTATTACTTTCTGTGTTGTGGACTTGGGACAAAAGTGAATAAGCAGTTCTTTAAATAATTATAACATCTTGATGGATAATAACACATCAATTAACTGTCACTTAGAAGTTCAAACATTATTGTTCTACATCTATCTTCCCTCTTTATCATCAATCATTGTAGTATCTGATCTTAAATATATTTTCTATAGTTCTTCTTAGGAAATGAGAATAAAAGTAATGTTCTTGGAAGTTTAAAGTCTGGCCCAAGGCTATGCAGCAACTCAGCAGTAATACAACCACTATGATTAGCCAGGTATTCTGACTCCCTCTCCATTTAGACATAGCTGTACCTAAACGAGCCCATTAAAGAAAGACATGGTGCAATAAGGGAATCTTCAAATTTTATCTATAAAACAACACCTGTAAAAAGATACAGAGAACATACCACAAGGCAGATATTTGATGCTGCAGCAAGAGAAATGTTCTGCTGTTTTCTCTCTTCCTGATGAAGAGACTTGTGGGGAGAGAAATTAGTTAAGAAAATTTCCAGCCACTTCCACATCATAATTTTCGGATAACCATCAAGCAGCTTGTTGTTTGGATACCATCAAGAGAGGAAAATAACGAACAAACAAAACATCATTCATTTTTGAGTCATAAAGGAACAAGATACTTTTGGAGGGAATCAGCTAGCATGGAGAATTAGAAAATGAGAAGATAAATGCCATTTTTTAAGCCAGCGATAAAAGTAGAAAATTTATGGATGAGGCCTTCTACAAGCAGTTTGAAGCAGCCTCAAAGTCACAGACACTGGTTCTTGTGGGGAACTTTAACTACCCTAACATCTGCTGCAGAACCATCACTGAAACATGAACAGCCCAGCAGGTTCCTCAAAAGCATTGATCACAGCTCCCTGTCATGGATAGTGGAGGATCCCACAAGGAATGTTGTAGCAGTTTGACCTCACACTAATAAGCAGGGAAGGCCTTGAGGGGAGTGTGAAGGCTGAGGACAGTCTTGGCTGAGTAGTGATCATGAGATTGTGGAGTTCCATATTGGGTGAGGAATGAACAAGGCAGCAAGTAAGACTGCAACCATGGACTTCAGGAGAGAGAACCTGAGGGATCTATCTCTTCAGGGAATTTTCTTGAAAGAATCCCCTGAGGACAGGCACTGGAGGGGAAAGGGTTGCTTCCTCCAGACTGATGAGAAAGAAGTTGAACCAAAGGGGCAAGAGATGTCTGTGAATGAATTGAGAACTGTCATTCCTCAAGTGCAAGCAAAAAACACACATCAGATGGAAGCAGGGTCAGGCCACTTGACTAAAGGAGCTGGGCCTTTTCAGCCTTGGGAAGAGAAGACAGAGAGTGGACCTTATCAATGTATACAAATATCTGAAGGGAGGGTTTTGAGGATGAATCCAGGCTCCTCTCAGTGGTGCCAAGAAATAAGACAAAAGACAATTATCCAAAACTGATGCACAGGAAGTTCCATCTGAATATGAGGAAGAACATCTTTACTGTGAAGGTGACTGACCACTGAAACTGACTTTTCCAGAGAGGAATCACACTAGGGATATTCAATAATTTTCTGGATGCAATTCTTGGCCACATGCTCTAGGATGACTCTGTGCTTGAGTAGGGATGTTGGACCAGATGGCCCGCTGTGGTCCCTTCCATATTTACCTATTCTGTGGTACTGTAGTTCTGTGATTTTCCCTTTGTGAACCCTTGCTGGCTTTGACTAATGAAACTGTGGTTTCTCAAGTGTTTTCTCAGTAACTCCCAGAAAAACCTTCACTGGGCTTTTTACCAGGTGCTGAAGTGAGACTGACAGGCCTATAATTCCCAGGGTCTTCCTTTGTTCTCTTCTTGGAAACTGAGACATTTACCAGCTTCCAGTTCACTCAAACCTCTCCAGACTCCTCAGACCAGCTGACAAATGTTGAGATCCCATGAAGATATTTGGCAGATCTTTCAGTACACTGAAACTAATCGCATCTGGACCCATAGATTAATGTCCATCTAGCTGGAGCAGAAAGTTCAGAGTCACCTGGGAGTTTATTATGTCTGTAATCAGTCTTCTACACAGGGCTGCAGAGCCTGAAGGTGTTAAAGGCAGAGTCAAGAAGACATGAAGTGGCTCTGGTTTTTATGTCGCATTTGTCAGGTGAGCAACCTCCTTGAGTAATGGATCACTGTTACCTCTGTTCCTTCTTCTTCTGTTAACATATTTAACAAACAACTCTTTTCATTGTTCTTCACAGTGCTGGTCAGCTCAAACAGTAGAGCTTTGACTGTACTAATTTTCTCTCTACAGCATTGAAGAGCATCTCTTTAGCCTTCCCATGTCACTTATCCTTGCTCCATACACTTTCATTTTTTGCCTGAGTTCTAGCAAAAGATTTCCACTGAGCTAAGGCAGCCTTCTGCCCCACATGCTTGACTTCCAACACTTTCAGACTGTCTGCTTCTATGCTCTAGAGATGGGCTTTAAAAACGACCAGCATTCATGGGCCTCAATACCTTCAAAACAGATTCTCATGGAACATTAACCGTCTTCAGCCCTCCCCATATCCTGGGGATAAGCACTGAAGTCTGCTCGCAGTTTTTCTCCTACTGCCAATAATTTGAAACTCAACTACTTCATGGTCACTGTGACCAAGGCACCAGTCACCATTTCACCTACTGTTTTTTTGCTGCTTGCAAACAAAATATCTAGCAGGGCATCTTTCCTGCATATCAGGCCAACTACAGAAACTTATATTACCTGTATCAGAAAAGTTTCTTACAATAAGCTGTCTCTAATCCCTGTTCTAAAGTGGAAAACCAACTTTAGTTATTAGACTAAATATGTTCATACTCAACACTGCCTTTTAAATGAAAGCTTTGCATCACTTTGTACCAGTCTATCTAAAATATATTTAGATATATTTGTGTTAAGAATACATGCTAGAAATGTCATTGCTTTAAGAAATGTAATTAGTCACTGTTATTACCTATGCACAGATTGATATAGTTATTTATTTGAAGGCTTTATTTTTTCCTGAAGGATGACATTATCTTGCACAGAGGTAAACAACAATTCCATATTTATTCATTGAATTTTGTAAATTTATAAATGATAGGAGAAATAAAAGGCCTGGCAGTTTATCCATCCTCATGAATCTTCAGAGGTCTTAGATCTGTTCTTCACCTGCATATTCTTTTAAGGCTCATATTCTCAGAAGTAGTAGCTTTATATGGCACATTAGCATTTTAGCTCAGAACATGAGCATGGTTTTAAAATAGGTCTCCTAACCTTTCCACTGATTTTCTTTCAGTCTTGGACTACATGAACTGTGTTACTTTTCTACAATGCAAAATCAGAAGCATGTTAAAAATGGTGCAAGTGCTATTGACTGCTCATCTCACAGAATAAGACTATAGCTAATCTGAAACAATTCCTTGTAAAACATCTATGGTCTGAATGTTAGATCCATGCTGTAGAGATCTGCTTCTTTAATGCTAGTGTAGATAGAGACTTACTCTGAAATTCTTCTAGTGGATGGGAAAAGAGTCATCTTTGGCAGTTAATGCCAGTCACTCACATTTTTATTGTAACTGTACCTCTGTCATATCGACAAGGGTCAGTTTAAGAAGAAAGTGAATTTTTTTTTTTTTTTTAAACATGTACTTTAAAAATCTCTACTTTTGGACTTAAACAATAAGTTAATATCATCCATCTTTGAAGTGCAACATTGCATCTCTTCCAATGTTTGTGTTTGTTTTAGAGTGAAATATTCTTACAGCATAAGTTCTCTTCCTAGTATTTTATGCTTCTGGTTGTACTACAATTAATTATTCAAAACTAGTCTTCTGAAGATTAATTAATCTTCAGAGAAATGACAAGGAGTCCATCCTCCAAGAGACTAGAGTGCAACCTGTGTCTGTAGGGATATGATTAGGCATAGACATCTTCATGTGTGAAAATTTTTACACTATCAGTTGAAACTTTGCCTTCATACTGAGACAGTCTGAGCCTACACTCAGCTGGTCTAGGCATAAGGAAACTCAGGAGCCAAAATTAAATGTAACTATCTGGAGATGAGTAACTGTGGCTTATGACCAGTTTGGTTGCAATATACGTCAGAGCTTTCAACCAAACTGTACTGGTGAGAAGAGAGAGGAAATTTTGACACTGATTTCTCAATGCAGTGTTTCAGTGAGACTTGAATTTGAATGTTCTGTCAAAGAAAAGCTAAAAGGATGGCCAGGACTAACACAGTTGGTAATCTCAGCTGCTTGTCATCCCCCGTACATTTCGAGCACATACAGTATGGAACTTAGTACTGACAGAGCCACTGTGATTGACAAGAGAATTGCTCTGTCTTCTGGAAATGTACAACATAGAAGGCTTTTCCAGATGAATTATTCATTCAAAGCTTCCACCAACAAGAAACAAGTTGCCTTTGATTCAGGCAAGATTGTGATGAGTGGGATGATGTTGATAATATTGACTAGAAAGAGGTGTGATGATAATAAGCCTGAAAGTAGTGTGAGGACTGCATCTGCTAAATAAATTCAAAGCTACTTAAAACAAACAAACAAAAAAAAACCCCAAAAAACAAACCAAAAAAAAAAACCCAAAAAACCAAAAAAAACCCCAAAAAACCAAGCAATACAAATAATGGAAAATTGTAAATACATTAAGAGAACAGCATTTTTGAAACTGATGTCAGTAAGCTTGCAGTATATGTTAAAAGAAAGAATGAAGAACTCTAAAACGTGACTCTAAAATTTAAAAAAACTCTTTAAAAATAGCAGTACTAATTGCATTAAGAATTAGAGAATCTTTATCACCCTACTCTTGAGACATTTAAAAGTAAAGAAAATGTCTTTCCTCCCTCAAAAACACAAAGGGCACAACTGTTAATGTAATTTCTCCTGTGGTCAGGAGGCTATACAATACTTAGTTTACAGAAAAGTGGTACATTTTATCTCCATAGTCCTCAGTTCAAGACATACTGCTGTCTATCCCTTTTCAGTAAAGTAATACCAAGCATCAATTTTGACTTCTAATTTTGAGATAGGTTTTCCAGAAAGAGCTTAAACGTATCATAACATAGGACTACCACTGTTCTGCATTTCCAAAGGAAACACATTAGTAGGTTCAAAACTACATTGCATATTTTATTAATTGTGAAGAAAAGAATCCAACTTGCAGCTTGGATAGATGAAAAATCTCAGAATGTAATCAGTGTCACAGAATGGAATGAAGCATTCACCTGTCACACAGCACTATCCAGATAGCTCTGGATAGACATTGACACCTCCTTTATAGAAAACAAATTTTTCACAGGAAGTCAAAATCAATTTCTTCCAGAGTGTGAGCACTCTGGGTTTGTCAGCCTACCTGGCACATTGAGAATTTTAAACTAACTGAAATTTTGCATTAGAGTCAGAAGATAAATTGGGTTTTTTTGTGTGTGTTTTTTATTTGTTTGGTTTTTGTTTATGTTTCATACAGTTTTAATGGGATAGGAATACAAAATCTTGCATAATACATGATAATATTTGCCATGTATCTTACATGATTACTTTTTAATCTGTGAGAAGTGTGAAAATTTAGGCATCAATCTTAGTTTATGAGATAAGATTCTAAAGTGTGTGGGAATGAAGAATAGCATATTTTTGTAGCTATATGTGTTTTTCATATTGTTGAATGAAGAACACTAAATTTTACAATTAATTGACAAACTCGTGGGGTTTTTTACTATGTGTTAAATGCTTATTTCATTGCCCTTTGGATGGCCTTGTTGGTCTCAAGCTACTATTTTATTGGATCATTACTAAATCTCTGAAATAGAAAAAGACAAAAAAGAAAAAACACATTGAATTTCCTGAGAGAAAGAGAAGGACAACACAACCAAATAATTAAGAAAATAAATTTAAAAATTATTTCATCAAACACATGGAAAAAATCCAAAAAGGATAAGGGGATCCAGTTTGTAGCCAATAAATAGTTCATTTTATTGATGTAATTCATATCATAGATATATAAAATGTAAGATATATAATTCATTTTTTGGATGTCTAGCTTTTAGTGATCAGTTTATAAAATTTGGTAATAGTCAGTTCCTTGAAAAGTAATCCATCCAAGTCTTTGATCCACTTTGACACATGAAGTCTCAATATTTGTAGTACCTCAACTCTGTGAAATATTAAACTTCAAAATTACAGTGTAGGCTACTTTATCAAAACAGAGAAATCCAAATTGCTCCTAATAAAGAACACTGTGAATATTTTTGGTAATAAATAGAAGTTGTTATATGGGATTCATGATGGTCTATTTCATCCATTTGTAGACTCAAAATACAACTTATAACTCTATTTGAATTCTCTGTGTAGATTTCTATACTTTAGAAGGCTGATTTACATAAGTTTCATAAATGATCACATATGCAGAGAGAACTCAAACTTTAGAACATCACTTTGTACAATCAGTACAGTACAGAGTCCTATGCTATGAAATTCATTCTCCTTTCTATGGAAAACAGCAATTCATTTGTTTCTATATCTAAAAGTTAAACTGTTCTGAAGAGTGGTAAATCAACACTTCCTCCTCCACTGAATTTCAAGTTTATTTTATTTTAAATGCGCTTATCCATTGCTGAGATTTAGAAGGTTATATTACTTTTGACCAGCATACTGGAGGTTAGATATTAGTTTTGTCTATATGCAATTTGCCCACCTGTTGTCTTTAACTATTTGCTTTGTCTAATTTTAGAAAAAATGCATTAGTATGGAATGCATACTTAATTCATTCCTACTTGTATTGGAGGTCTGGATAAGCAAAAATAGTGGTTTTTATTTATATCTGTTCTTCTCTATCAACAGATTAGTTCCATTTCATATAGATGAGTGTGACAAATAATATAATTCACATTGGTCTAGTAGTCAGAGAATATAGATTTAACTAGATTTAACACTACTTCTAACACATAGGCCCAGTCCTGCATTTTAGAGAGATTATTCTCCAGAGAATCACTAGGTACATTAGTTAAGAATGTGTTATCAGGTGGCTGAGTAAACTGAGATTGGCAAATGAATTACGATTTTAATGGGATTAGAAGTCTGTAAACTAAGTTCATTTTTCCTTGACTTTGTTTTAGTAAACTCAATTGCAGTCCATGTGTAACATTACACTGCTGCCCTGGCACCAGGAAATGTAAACAATTGATTTATTGGTAACATATTACAGTATTTATAACCATGCTACCTTTTCCCCATTTCTCTCTCTCTCTCTCTCTTTTTTTTTTTTTTAAGGGAAAATTATAAATAAGGGACACCACTCATGTTTCTCAATATATCTTTTTAGATGGTTCAGTATAATAACCTTGAATTAAGAATAGTGAGGCCATCTTTCACTTTAAAAAAGGATATTCTACATTACATGTTTTTCACAAATAATATCTTTGTTTCTATGTCCCTAATGCTTCTTCACTCTGATTTATTTGGGTTTTGTATTTACAGATGCTTTATGATTTAACTAAGCTATGTCTTTTGTTATTTACATTTTTATCCTTAAACTTTCATAATTATAGGCTTTATAAGCAACTTTTCTAGAAACTCTTTCCAGGACCTATGGATGGATGGTAAAGGCCCATTTCCTTCCACTGTTATTCCTTAATAGGTTTAAATCTCAGTCAGGGAGAAAAAAAAGTATGTGTTTTTAACTAATACCATGTCATCTCTTTAATCATGCTGATTCTGAATAATTCACCCACTGTGGAAGTTGCAGGGCGAGAATCTATAGCTCTATCTCTCACTGGGGGTAGTTTATTATTACTGAGTCTGACAGCAGAAAGCCCTGGCAGGTTAATTGCTGTAGCAAGACTAGCTGGGAGTTTGCTGTTGATATATAGTGACTAAAGGGAGTGAAAGAGATTGACTGTGCCTGTTACAGCACAAATATCTTCATGCGCCTCAGGTTCCTCACAAAGATATGAGAAATAAATGTTCACTCTTCATTTTCTGTCTTCACAATACAAATAGCCTTGGGCTGAACATGGCAACCACAGCATACAGAATACATAAAAAAAAGAGGAAATTTGCAAATTAACATTATTACAAACATTCCTGCCTGAAAGTGCTGAAAATCAATTTCAATATAGTTTGCATTTTAATGAGGTACCAAAGAGATAAATCAGTTGGATTTGAGGAACACTTAGCTGGCAATGATGTTTTCTCATCATATCATGTCTTAACTAATACTAGATTAAGTAAAACCACTGTTAATTGAAGGCATGGGAAATGTTACTGGTAGTTGATGAAGTAAACGCTGGCTGGTCATATAGAGCCATTAATCAAATTCAGACAGCCATTTCCCAGAAACAGCTTCGCCCTTCTTCCCTTCTATAACAAAGCACTACTTGAAATTACTGTACTCAGCTGTTTGTTTTTTTCCTGAAAAAGAACAAATATCAATTTTTCCATTAAACAGAGTCTGCTGCTAATGTTTTTGATTTTTTGTTGTTTAATGTTTTGTTCAATGTATCAAGAGAATAAACAATCAATAACTGTCTTTTTCTTCAAACAAATCCCCCTTTACAAAGAAGAAAGTATAATTTTGACACTGCTTTCAGAGGGTCTTTTTGCAGGGTGCTTTCCCTGGAGTCCAGGAAACTGACCTGTTGCCACTTGTTTATAATCCTCTATAACTGTACTTCACTGCCAGGCAGATCAACTCTGCTCTTTATTGTGGTAATGAAAACCACCAAGGAAATTCCTTTTCTGAAGGTATTTCAATGAGAAATATCAACTCTCAAATGTCAGATCACTATGCAAAACACAAAATATGGCCCAGTTTTTCTTCCATTTCATTGCGTTTGTTCACCAGTGTGACTCTACTGACTTCCACAGAGGTTTTCATCTCTAATGTCAGTGTAAGGAAGAGAGTCAGATCAGCCCTAAAGAACAAGGTACAATTTCTTATTTCTACAGAAAAGCCCATGACACTGTACGATGTTTTAGAGCTCCACAGAACAAAACAGAAACTGATTGTCAGAGGTCATTTGAGGGGGTGTAGGGTCAGATACAGAATGCTAGCTGCTAAGCCTTTTGCAGTTGTACATCTATTTTAAAAAATATTTGATTTTAAATACTTGAATCTATTCTTAATCATTCTCCTATACTTTATTTGTTGCAATTTGACCATTTAATCCATACGAAACAAGTATATCAGAGGGAAAAAAGGTGTTGTGGACACTAGAAATTAGATGTGTGAGAGGAAGTCTGAGTTGCACGGAGTCTTCCTAGACAAAAAATACTGCCGTTGTGTGACTACTGAGGAAGTAGTTTAGGAAAAAGCTTAATAACTTTGCTCACCCTTGGTAAGCTGTGTACATCCATCCAGACCATCTCTTTCAAATACACAATTAATTGCTGACTTTTGAGTAGAATTTAATGCAATTTTACTCTTTAATTAATGTCTATGTTCTCATTTTTTCTTTTTTCATCAATGCCCTCTCCTTTAGGACCTCAAGACTCTTTCAGGACCTCTCATTTCTCATTTCTGTATTGTGATTTTGAGGAGAAGGGTAGTGTAGGCAGTCATTTCACCTGAGGTGGATTGAGCTCACTTTGTGTTTCACTTCTGGTGCTGTCAGACCTCCAAAAGACTAAGAAGCTACCACTGGTGACTGCTAAAGTTACACATGATGCAAAACAGCATCACAGGCTTTTATTGCAATCCTCTTTCAGATAATTATGTCCATTTTCTGTTGATGCAAAATGACATTATGAAAGCTATTTTTACTGTTCATTTCTGCACTTTTCATCTTTTGAGAACAGAAACAGATTAGGTGTTCCCTTCCTTATAATAATGAGATTACTTAAATCATTCTTTAAACTTGTAATTTCTTCAATTTGTACTGCTAGAACCCTTGCAACAATTTGTACACTATCAAACTGTTCTCTTGTTACATTAGCATGCGTAATAAAATTTTGATATTCACAAAAGCACTACACTTCACCTGTGTCTGCACAGTGTGAGTAATCTAAACACATATGAAGGGGAAGAAGGTATAAGCATGGCTTTTGCAAATGGGGAAATCAATCACTTTAAAACATCACAGCCAATTTTAATTGTAATAACACTGTCAATAACAGAACAAAACAAAAAGAATGAAAACCTTCCACATTAAAACTTGATGTCCTAACTCAACTTTTTTCATACTCAAATTTTACATATTTCAGTCATTAATAATTTCTGGTTTATGGTCAACTAGTTTTACTGCATGTAGGAACAGAATAATATTGGGGAAATTGTGAGAAATGGCAGAAAGATCAAAATATATAGATGACAGCTGAATTTCTTCTTGTTCCATAACTGATGTAAAGCTCATAGGGCAGACAAATCATCTTTCTTCACTCTGTACTTATCCTTTATCTTTAGGGCACTCTGGAGGGAATAGGAATGCTACTGATCATTATATAACAATTTAATATTTATTTTCCATTGCCCTGGACTCTTACAAGGGCATGCACCTCTGTGCTCCTTCATGAGTAAGAAACCTACCTGCTTTCTGAGTGTTGTAAGCCTTGACTTGGTTCCCCCAGTCTTCTATATTAAAAATGTGTTCATTTCCCCTATGTAAAATTTCATGCTCTAATTTCTATAACAGAAATTATTCTTGTACTTGACAATGCTGTGGGTATTAATATTTTAAGTAACATATTAAATTATATTAAGGGAATAATTAGAATATTCAAAGTCAAATCAGAGTAATTTTATTACACATCTGTGCTTTAAAAATTATTTTTAAAAACTTATGTCACATAAAATACTCTGGTAATTTAAAATTTTGATGATTCCATTAGCTCGGGATCCTTCAGAATAATGTAAATTTAGAGCAGCTAAGAACTGCTTATGGACAGTGGGATGTGATAAATATAACTCAATTCCCACATCATTAACCCTTATAATACCATGTGTAAATTCTCATAAAATATGTAAAATGTGTAAAATACCAATAATCAAAGGTATTTAGCTTTTAGCAAATCATCTACTGATCATTTTCTTTTTTTTTTTAAGGCAGAGTCTGAAAAGGAAACAGTAAAAGCACACTATTCTGCACTTCATAAGCCATACATATCTTCATGAGCACAGTTTATTTGCTTATAATGGGTAAAAACAAATCCATATTTCACTGAATTAAATGGGATTAAGATTTGGTTCTATGTACATAAAATAAAATGGGGCTGAGATTATTCCATATCTAAAATTCTAGAGATGTGGCTTCTTTAAAGTAGGAAACTTCTAGAATGATTTCATAGTAAAAGAATAAAGGAAATGAGTAGGTGATGAGTTCTGTATTAAGAACTAATATACTCAACTACCTAATTTCTAGTACTAATTTCTAATGAACACAGACAAATTTCACCATGCAAAAAAGCAACCTGCTTTATTTCAAGAGTTTCCTAATGAAAGCATAGATTGTATTTAACAACAAAAGAAAGATTAGAAAGCATAGTCTTACTATAGCATGTTAGGCTCATGGTAATAAGATTACAGAATTAAGCCCTTAGGAAATGACTCAGAAAATTAATTAAAATTGCTTATAAATCATGCTGGCTTGATGTCCTAATGGCAATACACTGTGCAATGACACATCAGAGACATTAGTTTTATGTCTCTGCTCCAGTCTCCCTCACTCCTTGAGGCAGTGAGAACTAGCAGTATTGTAAAAACAGAATATGTAGTTGAAGCAATTGTAGGGACAAGAGAATTAAGTCTTAGGTGACTTAGCAGTGATCATTGCAATTGATTAAAGAGTGACTTCTTTCAAGCTGGAACCTTCTGTAGCATGAGACCACTATGGGGATGTTGTGTAAAATAACTGAAAAAGAAGTTCCAAACTGCAGTTTGTAAGAAGTGGGAGTGTTTGTTTGCTTTTCAGAGAACTGTAAAAAAAGGATAAAGAAGGCAATCACTGTCTTTTTCTTAGGAAAAAAAAAAAAGGCGTATGTTTTTATAAGCATATACTTTTATAAACACACTGAGGATGAGGGATAAATTAGATAATATAAATATTGTTTACACTTCTCACAGCAACTGTGTTGTCTTAAAAATAATTTATTTCATGGAAAACAGGGTGGATTGCTCTTACATGAAGCAATTTTCAAATGCGTTTACCCTAAAAGTGGGTGTAGGTTATTTCTGTTCTCCTGCATATCTAGAAATACCTGCCAAATACATGCAGATCGCCTTCTAGGAGGCTGTTCAAAGCTCTGAATAGAGAACCTGCCAGAATCCTGCCTGAAAGATGCTTCAGTAGGTCACGTACCTATTTTAGGACAGCACTATCCTTTCAGAGCTACAATTTCTTTTAAAAGTACTTGAATATCAGGAGGGCCATGTTAACAACTCCTAGTTGCCTATTTTAATCAGTTTAGAACATTTACCTTTGAATTCAGAAGGAAACGACTTTACCGCTTCCCTGGCAATCAGACTGATGGATGTGTAGATAATCACCTCAATCCCGATGAACTTGAAATGAGTTTTCCCGTGACAACCAGAGAACTAAAGCTCAGGAAATAACTGACAAGATAATTAATATGCTCTACCACTGTTCATTTAGGAATAATTAACATCTTTCCTGGTGCAACTGTACATATTCAATCTTTGACCATAAAGCACATGATTTTTCTCTGTTTTTTCACCTATTGTCATGGATAACCCAAAATGTTATTGTATATCCATATCTATCTGTGCTAAGTCATACACCAAAAATTGTTAGTTATCTGGAAATGGGGTCATGGAGTGGGTTGGTCCCAGGGTTCCTTTTTAAGGTTAAGGACACTCAGATAGAAGCTCTCTTCCTCTTGCCTTTTCGTTCTTGCAGGGAAAACTGACATAGTGCAAGGCAGAAGCCTTCTTTTGATTCCCTTGGGGCTCCTGAGGAGGTTGCTTCAGACAGATCTCCAAGCAGCAGCAGCAGCAGCAACCCAAGAAGCTGCATTCCACAATCCAGCTGTGTTTCAGAGTGAACTTCCCAGTCCCAGATCTGAGCCAGAGTCGGCTGGGGACAGGCCACCATTCTTCGGTGCTCAGGGAGAATGTTTTCATCCTTCCTGCACTGGGGCAGCGACCCGACACAGCAGCACTGAGCAGCGGAGTCCAGCGGGCAGCAGGAGGGGCAGCGTGTGGCAGCACTGACCTCACACACGCACAGCCGCGAGGGATCACGAGGCTGGCTCTGCAGGGCTGCAGCTCCCAGGCAATGCCAGCACCTTCCTTCTGCCACAAGAACGGCTTCATAAGCTCCTATGGAGGAAGGCTGAGCTGAATGGGGCTTGTCTGCCAGCTTTTTTGCCTTTGCTGCCCAGACCATGAGGTCCTCTGTGAATGGTGCCACCTTGGGGAGGATTTTTTTTGCCGTATTTTTTCTCTTTGTCTGACAGGCTCTCTGGAGGTCTGAGAGATTTAGCAAATCTGTAATAATTATTCTCACTATTATTTTTTGCCTGTTGCTGTTTTGATTTTTAGTAAACTCTTATTTTTTTCATTTGTATCTACTGACATTCATCTTTGTTGAATGAAAAAGAAGTGGTTAAAATTTAAAGGGGAAGTAATTAATTTTGGAGTGTCTGCCCCTTAAATTGTCTTAAACCAAGACAATTTAAAGAGTTAACCTGTAAAGGTCCAGTCAGTAAAGATCTTTAAAATTCAGAGCCTTGAGCCTTCCCAGTGCAATCACAATTTCAGCGCATGACTAGAATTTTAGTCATAATATCTTGCACTGATAAAAGAACTATTTGCAATGGAGTCCTTAAAAATATTAAAATATTAGTCTGTATTCATCAGAGAGTTTATCATCAACTAAGTATTATTTTTGCTGGGTTTTTGAAATATACTAATTGAAAATCTGAAGACAGATCTGCACAGTATTAGCTGTAATTGTGTGGTCAGAACACAAAACTTTATTATGATTGAACACAAAGTCTCTGGAATTAAAAAAAATGTGGTAAAATTCTTGTTATTTATACAACTCAGATTGCAGAAAGCATTTTGTAAAAACCAGACAAATAGATAGTGTGAGACCTTCACATGATGACGCAGAACAATAATGTAACATCATTGTTCTAACTGTAGGATGCTTTGACATATTGTATGGCTATAGGTCTATAAGGGATGGATACAAACTTGTCAGGAAGGGAATGGTAGGAGGAAGGGTCTTTCTTTATGTGAATAGGCGTCTTGAGCATTCTGGGCTAAGTCATAGAATGAGAAATAGGCTGACTAAGACTATGAGCATTAGGATGATAAGAGAGAAGAGGAAGGTTAGTTTTGAGGTGAGACAACCCTATCAAATGAAGAACTAGACAAAGTTCCATTTTAGGCAACTCAAGGAAGTCTCTGAATCATTATTCCCTGGTTTACAGGAGACATTAACCTCCCTGACATCTGCTGCACGGGAAATTCATTGAGACACAAGTAAAAGAGGGGATGAGGGTGTTAGAGAGTTCTGAGAAAAACTGCATGCTTGCTGTTGAAGCTGGATGAATCGGGAAATGGCAGAAGCTCTACTGGACCCAATACCTACAAAGAAGGAAGAACCAGCTGGGGATGTTACAGTCAACGTAGCAACCACGGTACTCAGGAAAATATGAAGATGACTTGAGAGACTGGCTTGGCTAAAGGTGAAACACATAACTCAGGTTAAGTATAAAATAGGAGTTGTAAGAAAGGAGTTGTAAGGGAGAACAGGCTATGAAGGAAGATTGTATGCAGGATTACTGTTAGGAAACACAAGGCTCCCTTTTGAGTCTCAACATGAAAACTTCTATCCCTGCACTAGCAGTGAAAGAATACACAATGAAAATGTGGATCCAGTGCTGAACAGGAAGACTGATTTCATCCAGTGAAAATGGCTGCAGATAAAGTACAGGTACTCCATATTTTTGCCTTAGTCTTTACTAGCAAGGTTTCAGGTCTTTGTGCCTAAAGGCAGAGTTCATGCAGGAGAGGAGCAGTCAAATTTAGTGAAAAGCAAGTCCGGAATCTAGTCAATAGAACGAGGTTTCATAGAACCATAAAATTTTTCAAACTGGAAGGGACCTTACAGATCCATTTAGTTACAACCTCCCTGCCATGGGCAGGGATACCATCTACCAAATCAAGTTGCTCAGGGCTATATTTAACCCGGTATTGAATGCTTCCAGGGATGTGGCATCCACCTTTTCTCTGCCTAATTAATTCCAGTGCCTCATTATTCACTGAGTAAAGAACTTCTTCCTTACATCTAAGTTAAATCTCTTCTCTCTTAATTTAAAACTATTCCCCCTTACCCTATCACTATCTGACTATGTAAAAAGTTTGTCTCCCACTTTTTTACAGGACACCTACAGAAAGGCTGCAATAAAGTCTTGCTGGACCCTTCTCTTCTTCAGGCTGAAAAACAACTCTTTCAGCCTGTCTTCATAGGAAAAATTCTCTAGCTCTCAGATTCTCTTTATGGCTCTCCTCTGGACCTGCTCCATCAGGTCAGCATCTTTCTTTTTCTGAGGATCCCAGAGGTGGAGGCAGTATTCTAGGTGGAGTCTTATGAAAGCAGATTAAAGGGGACAAATCACCTCCCTAGCCCAGCATGCTGAACATGCTGCTTTTGATGCAGCCCAGGATATGCTTGGCTTTCTGGGCTGCCAGTGCACATTGCCTGCTCATGTCCAGCTTTTCTTCCACTGGAACCCCCAAGTCATTGTCCACATGGCTGTTCTCAACAAGTTAATCTCCAAATCTATACTCAGGTATGGGATTGCTCTGACTGAGGTGCACTTGGCACTACTGAACTCCACGAGGCTCTCATCAGTCCACTTTTCAATTTTGTCTGCCCCCTTGAATGGCATCCCACCCTTCTTCTGTGTCAGCCTTGTGTCATTTGCAATCTTGCTGATGTAACACTCAAACCCTGTCTATGCCATTGATGAAGATATTAAAGGGTGTTGGTTCCAAAATGCTGAAGGACACCACTTGTCACCAGCCTCCACCTGGACACAGAACAGGGCCACAACCCTGTGGCTGCATCCATTCAGCCAATTCCTTACTCACCAAACTGTCCACCCTTCAAATGCATATCTCTCCAATTTGGAGAAGAGGATCACATGTGGGACCCTGTTGAAGGCCTAACAGAACACTGGGTAGATGACACTGGTCAGTCTTCCCTTGTTGCCATCACTCTGCTATAGAAAGTCATGAGACTGGTCAGGTACAATTTGTCCTTAGTACAGCCATGCTGACTATCTCAGATCACCTACATGCCCTGTATGTACCTAGAGGTTTGCATGTGAAGATGATGACAGAGTTGTCTAATGTTCCTTCAAAGCTTATCCCTATCATCATTGAAATGTCATGGAAATGGAGGAAATTTTGTGACACCTAGAGAAAGACAAATATTGTCTTTGAAACATACTGAAAGAATGATCCAAAGAGGTCCAAGCTTGTCAGTCTTGCTTCAGTCTCTGAGAAAATCGTGGACCGAGCCCATTTGGAGCCCATTTCTGAGTACATGGAGAGGAGGATGTTTGGATAGTCAGCCTGAAGGTACCAGGTGTAAATCATTAGTTGAACACCTAATTTCCTTCAGTAATGAAATTACTGTATTTGCAGATGATGGGAGAATGGTAGATGCAATCTACTTCATCTGTAGAAATGCTTTCAGCACAATCCCCACAACATCCTTAATTACATACTGAAGTGTTGGGGTCTATATGGAAGGCCATATAGATGACTGGAAAACTGACTGCAACATTGGGCTCAAAAAGTAGTAATTAATAATTTGATCTCTATATGGAGTCTGGCTTCAAGTGGACTGCTGCAAGATTCTGTCCTGGAGCCAGCAGAGTGCACTGTCACCAAGTTTGTGAATATCAGCCTTGGGAAATGAACACAATTGGAGGCAGGGCTGGCATTCAGAGGCACCTAGGTTGGTTATGTGAATGGGCCAGACAGAATCTGATGAAATTCAACAGTGACACAGGTCAGCCTGTGAGCCTTGGACAGGCAGAGTCCCTGCCAGTGACACATGCTGGAGATGGTTCAGTCAGTGAGAAACTCTGTGGAGATGGACTGGAAACTATGGGGAGCATCAAGGTGAATAGGGGCCAGCTGTGCACTGAGGCAGTAACAAAGGGCCAGCAGTGCATTTTCTGTGTGAAAAGTGGCATGAGGTTGAGGCTGGTGATCATCTTCTCAACACTTCATAGACTACATATAAATGTAGCAACCAATTTGGGGCCACCTAGTAAAGAAAAATGTCCAGAAACTGAAAGTTTGGCAGTGGTCAGTGGCTGGAGTATTTAGCCTGCCAGTGCAAGTTGTGGAACTAATGCTTGTTCACCTTGGAGGAGGAACAGACCAAAAAGCAATCTTTCAGGTCCTACACAGAGACGAACAATGAGCTGGGGTAAGAAAAAGAGGCTACAGTTATAGATGAGAACATATTTTTCCCCATGGGACTAATTAAGTGATGGAACTGCGTGCCCAAACAGACTAAGGCCCAACAGAGAAATTTCTGTCCTTAGTTTTCAGGACCCAACTAGACAATGCACTAAGCAATCCTTCCTGAATTCAAACACAGACCCTGTTTTTAGCAGGTAGCTGGACTCTCCTGAGGTCCTTTCCAGCTTGAATGATTCTAAGAATATAGCACTTGTAAAAGAGCATTGAAATGGTACATTACTAGAAATTACAAACAAAAGATTTAGTTTACCACAAATTGTTGATACATTTCCAAATATCTTTAAAAGTATTTTCAATTATTGGGGGGAAGGGGGTGGGGCTAGAACAGCAGTACAGCTATTTTAATGTGAATCGAAATAACCAAACTTGTGTGGCAATATCACAAAAAAAATGACATTCTGATGAAAGTGTTATATCACATAAACCAACATTAACATATAGTGACATCATAAAGTAAAATTTTAAGGCAGCAATTCTTTATTAAACAGTCTGCAATTTCCATCTTTCTTTGGAAATAAAAATACAAGGAATAAAACTTTTCTTGAGACTTTGACACCTTACTTTCTTCATTCACAGCCAGTAGTATTTTATTAAAAAATGAAAACAAGAAAAAAGCTTTAATTGTGAAAGATTTATTTTATGTTGTTCAATTTTACAGGTTTAACAGTGGTATTGACAGTTACTAATTTCCTTGGTAATTCTGTAGTTCAATGATTTTCAAATATAATCCTAAAATAACCATAAGGATAGTATTTAATATAATGACTATAACAACTGTTGACTTAAATGCCAGCGTCATTCTAAGTCAGATTTAAAAGGCTTTCACAAAATTAGGGAATAATGTCCAAATTTTACTCATGCATTAGAAAAATTGAGTCCTAGCCACAGACATAAAGAGTTTGGAAGCCACTGAACCTTCAGTAACCTTTACATTTTATGAATTCAAATTTAAGTGCAATGCTAAAGTAAAAATTCAGATTGGTACCTTCATCATAATTAATTTTTGAACTAAAGGCAAAACTGTGTCTGAACTTGTTTGGTGCATTTCAGGATGTAAGACTGATATTAAAATGGTTTCAGGTCAATGCTAACATATGCGTGAAGTTGGCTATGATTTTCCAAGACTTTAAGGGTATGGAATATACCTTGGCTCAATATAGTTGAATTAAAATGTGACTTAGGATCTCAGAAGCATGGCATAAATTAGCAGATTTTCTTTGCAGATATTAAAAGCGTTGTCAGAAACAAAAATAATTAAAGCATAAGATGAAAGGAATAGCGAAAAAAAAAGACATTAAATAAGAATTGTGTGAAGAAAATGAGTACTTTTATTTTTTCATTTACACTTTACTGCTTCAAAGTAATAAATTGACATAAATTTTAAAAAATGAGAGATAAGTTGTTTGGCATTCTCTACTTGTACCTGGCTCTAGAATTGCTCCTTTGAGTGAGTCTTCATTTAGACAAGGCATTTGAAATATACAGCTTCCTTTCAGAAGACATCTGAATGTACAACCTCACCATCCTCTTCTGAGACACACCTTTCCAGTGTCTTGTGATTGTGCTGGTTCTACCTGTATAGACTAAATATGTCTTGGCTCAGACTAGTATTCTTTTTCTACAGGATCCTTCATCCCTTTTCTAGTTTGTAAATGTTTCTGTCCACACAGTGTATCCACAAGCCACAATCCTCTGAAAAGGATCTTCAGGAAATATTATAAGAAAAAATAATCATTCATTTTACCCCTTTGCCTAAATCCAAGTATAGCTTTGCCTGCTGTATAGATGATCTGCATACATCTGGCTGCTCCAATGTATCAGAAAGTGTTTAGGCCCTACATTAATTGTAATGGCAATAGTGATGGCAAAGAAACTGAGGTCACAGCAGCAAAGCAAACTTGAGCAAATCCTTCTGTCATGCTGAAGATAGAAAAGTGAAAACATTGATAAGAGACATCAAGAGTTGCATGCTGATGTCTTGTTGCCAAAAGGGGGATATTGTGTCTTTCTTCCTTACAAAAAAATTATCACTTCTTAGGAGGAGAAAAAGAATTTGTTTTGGGAATACCTTTGACATCCCAGTCATTTCACATGGCAGAGTGCAAAATGTACCTGATGGTTCTGCTTCTCTTCCCAAACATCCCTTGCAGATCTTGCTCTGTGGAAGACAGAAGGGTTCCCCTTCCAAATACTATGACTTGAAGGAGTAAAACCAGGGTGCTATTGCTATTTCCATCTACTACAGAGTGTTAAGTTTCTCCATTGATTTTATTTTTTATTAATGTGCAATGCCTTTGTTTTGAATAGCGATAACAAAAGAATTTATGTTGGGAGGCTTTCGATGTAAAATGGCCTGGAAACATTACAGAATAAATTTGAACCTAAATATCCACAAACTAGGGAAAAGACCAAAAACATTGCCTCCTTCCTATTATTTTCTACCTGTTGTGTGCCTCTAAGATCCTTTTTGGACATAGATCAAAGACAACTTAAAATTTTAAAAATTAAAAAAAATTTCAAAGAAATTGAAATTTAAGAAAGAGTGAATTAACCACATCTAAGAGTTCCAGCCTTCTGGTACTTAAGGGAGGCTTATAGGAAAGCTGGGGGCCAACACTTCAGCAGGGCCTGCGGCAACAGGACAAGGTTCCACTAAAAGAGGGCTGGTTTAGATTAGATGAAAGGAAGAATTTTTTTACAATGATTATCATAAAACAGTGTCACAAGTTGCCCAGAGAGATGGAGGATATCCCATCCCTGTGAACATTCAAGGTCAGGTTAGACAGGGCTCTGAGCAACCTGACCTAGTTAAAAATGTCCCTTCTCATCCAGCTAGATGACCTTTAAAGGTCATTTCCAACCCAAAGTATTTTATGATTCTATGATAAAAGACACTTTGTAAGAAAGAAAGACTTCGGACTTTTTAGAAGAATATGATCTGAAGACTACTAATGTTTTGTGTGGAAATATTCCTACCTCATTTTCAATAGTCTCACTAATTAATGTCACAATCTTTAAAAGTGGTTGCTACCTCAGTTCCAAAGATGGAAAAGAGTAGTAATAAAGGCTACAATTGTGTGTTAAAATTTACAGGGAGCTAGCAGAACACACAGGAATGATGTAGTAATGAAACTCATTGCATCATGGATTCAATTATCAAAGTCCTATTTTGTATTAAAATATCATGGAATAGCAATTGTGATAACTTTTGAAATTTGATGCTGTATAACTTCAGTATAAACAGGGCAGCTAACAACTATCCGAGCTTATTTCAGTTCTACTAGTAAAGATATTTTATACTCTTCATTTCTCACAGAGAAATGCTATTGAAAGAGAAATGGCTTGTAAGGAAAACTTTAATTATAGTAATTTCATTTTAAATGAAAGAGGAAAAAAGGAGGATCACAATTCATTTATATAAAATATTCTTAACTTTATTTTGTGTATAATTGTTGATCTGTTCAACTGAAATAATTATACATTTCCCACAGTCATTGGATTAGAATAATGTGTTAAGTAAGTACAATCAACAGTATCCCAGCTATCATACACTGACGTTAAGAAATAATAATTTTATCCACATGACCATGTTGTTCTCCAAGACTGTTATTTTGCTAATCCTTGTGATCCAAACAATGTTCTGTTCATGTTCCAGCACACAGAGGGTGGGATAATGGATTTAGTAAGTTGGGTGGGTTTAGCCTTCTTTTATGTGTTCATTATTGTGTTCATTAAGTTATTGTACACATATGGTGATAGAAGCTGCTAAAGCAGTAACTATTATTCTGCAAAGAAAGTAAAACATAGAAACCAATACAAGGTTTCAAACTTTTTTTTTTTAAGTTTTGTAATTAAAAATAAATTTGTTTTTCTATGTGTGAGTATTTACACCATGGATTCCTGTAACTCTTTCACCAGATATTCAAAAATTTGGACCCATAAAAGGAAAAAATGGGGAGAATCAACACAAAGTTTTACAGACAGAAGCTATGGCAATAACATCAAATCTTCTGCAGCTTCCAAACAATGCAATTACTTTCCCAAACTACATAAGTGGGAAATATACTTTTCCCATCAGAACAGCACAAATTATATTTTTTATTACTTTTGGAATTATTACATTTCAAATCTATTTCAGAGGGTATGTTACCTTGATTCTAATGGAGTAAGGATGAAAAAAAGAATTTTAGGTGAAATGAAGTCCTCAGTCAGAGATAGAGTATAGGAAAAAAAATATACCTACGATTCATTCAGCTTACATGCTTCTTTAGGAAGCGTATTTTTGCTTTAAGTCTCTAAATATCTTGAATAATTAAGAAAATAACTGGTATGATAAACCTAAGTAGGAAAATGCATATTGCATAAGAATAAACAGAGCATTTTAAAATTTTATCATTGACAGGTGTATTTATTTCTCCAGAAAAACACTGCAGTTCAGGGTAGTAGGAAAAATATTTATCTGAAGGCCTTTTTTCCTCTTTATTTAGACATTTGACATACAGTACTGGGTTCACTGAAACGGCCTCTTTTACACATTAAGCCTTTTGAAAGGCTTCTATTTTTTCCTCCTGGAAGGAAGGAAGCCTCCTGGAGGCTATTTGGAAGCCTCCTGGAGGCTATTTTTCATCCTGGAAGCCTCCTGGAGGCTATTTGTTTCATGACAGCATTGTCTACATTCCTCACAAAAATGTAGGCATTTGTCCTTGTGCTAAATGCTGTCATCCTATGATAAGAAGAAAACTAATTAGGGAAGGAATGGAAGGTCAACATGTTCATTTTTCTCTCAAGTGAACATAGTAAATAAATACTTTTCAGTGACTTCCTCCTTATTACAATATAAAGTTTATAAATGAATTGGGATGAACATCTACATTGCTGTTACGCTGAAAAGAGCAGCAAACCTGGGTTGAAAAAGCTTTTCTCCAAACACAGGCCAGGAAGTAAATGTTATGTATTATTGTGCTCACTTTATCTTCTTCTATTCTTGTTCAGCTTAGTTTAAAATTCCCATTCATTACAGAATATCAAAGCAAAAGTCAATTATATTTCAAAGCTACAAATTAGCTGAAAGAGAGCACTTCTGAAATTCTGATACGCTGTTCTATGTCATGTTTTGGTAGAATCTTCAAGATGAGCTGGTGACTGATGTTGGGCGAAGTTAAAAAGCCACAGAATAGTTCACTGCAACTATGGTTTGGTCTTGAAATTATGACAAGAAGGTGCAGGAGCAATTGAGTAGTAAAGTGTCCCTAGGAAAAGAATGCAATGGAGAGTCCACAGGAGCAGAATATTTATTTCATTGTTGACTAATTGTTCAAATAGACTCAAACAGACTATAATAGAGTGTAAGGTTAAACAATAACTTGGTGATACCTGATAGAATGAAAATACATTATCAAGTTACCTTAGATAATTATAAACACCCTCCAGGGAAATTTGTATGTGTAAATACTAGTACAATGAAAAGGACCAAGACCACCACATGTACAGTGAGAGTTTTGTTTTATAAGGTGACTGAACAACCACCTTTTTCTGTGTAGTTGTTTCTTTGTTATCTTTTTAATATAAAAGACTGTGCTTGTTTCCTAAAAGGTGTACTGACTATGTTAGATGCCTGATGCCTGATTCTACAGAACTGTAATTAAATTAAGTATCTTGATTCAGTGTGTTGATTGGCTCTTGCACACCAGGTGAAAGAACCTGGGACAACGATTTGACTCCTTCACTATTCTCACCCCAGAAAATTAATATAAAAATTCAATTTTTTACTGTTGGATTAAGAAACATGCAGAAATTGTTAACCTTGTTAACATCTTAGCTTCCCATCTTAGTTGTTTTAAAAATCTGTAGCTTTGAATTCTGGAATCCCAAACAAGTACAATAAGATCACAAAGATAAAAGTAGTATTTTTGAATCACAACATGCCTTGGCTAGAGAAGGACATGATAACTATCTCTATTCCACATTTTAAGGAACCTGAATTTCCTGAAAGTGAGACTAATGACAACTCCCTTTATTCCTCCCATTCCCTTTATCCATCAGTCAGATCTAGCAAACCAAGCTATTTTAATTATTAGAAGCATAAGCATCAGTATAAATTCCCAGATAAACTGGGATAATTTCTATCAAACTTACATGAATGGTTGGAGCATTTGTAGATTTAATTACTCTGCTGGAGGAGTAACGACTGTTAACAGACAAAACTAAATGTCAAAATAACTTTGAAACCAGATTCATGTTTGGTATTCTTAATCAAATCATTATTATATTGTACAACAACTTTAAAAAGGCTTGAATTTTAAATTCATGTTGCTGTAACTTTACACAATAGACTCCCTAGGCCATAAAAACACTTTTAACTTGTTTACTTGTTTCTGATTAGGATACTGGAAAAAAAAGTTTACTTATGCTTCAAGCAGAACCACTTATGTAGAGGGACCTAAAGCCCACCAATCTGGCACAAAGTAGGGCTTGAATTTGATTTTGGGAAAAAAAGCACAGTATAAAACCACATATCGAGTAGTTTATGGTCAGCACTGTTTTAAACAACAAAACCAAACCAATACTTCGCTTTAGACACAGAGATGATATTTTTGAAAGTCAACATTGTCTGAAAGCCAGCAAAAGACCAGACAAGACAGGAGCCTTTTGCTCAGAGAGATTCTGCTAACATATCACTGTGAGAGCTGGAAACTCCCCTCACAGCAGTTCATTGAAAACAAGTGTTATTGAACCACTCTTAGCAGTAGGAACAGAGATCTTCCTCTATGCAAACAGGGGCAACAGCAAATGATAGAGGAGATCATAAGATATGAGTTGCTTATAGCTTATGATTCACAATTTTTATAACTTTGCAACACCTCTGAAAGGTGGCAATACAATTCTGTCTTCTTCAGCTGAAAAAAATAACTAGAGAATATAACAAGAAAGAGGTTACTATTTATAGATATAATTGGACAAATTCCAAATTTTCAGAGTACTGAGATCTTATACAGAAATTACATAATGGGCAAAGCTTCCAGTAAATTTCATTGAAGAGAGAAGCAAAATCACTTCAGATAATCAGACTTTAGTGTCTTGTGTTATATTGCAAAAATGATGACTGCTTAATGGGTGGCTTCATGCGGACAGTTTATCTGACTTACCTTGTTTAGCATATGTTTTATCAAACAGAATTTCTTTTGCTTTTGTTGTGAAGAGTATCTGCCTCATTCACCTCTCACTTCTGTTTTCTTCAGTTAATGAGTCAGAAATTGTATATCAGATGAGAATCAAGAATGGATGTTGTGCTCAGTTCATCATATGTTGTCTCTGTTTCTCCTTCCTCTTCAGGGGGAGGACTCTTTACATTCTTCCTTCATTTCAATGTGTGGTCCTTACCACAGGGGCTAGTCCTCCACAAACTTCTGCAAAATGAGTCTTTCCCACGGGCTAGTTCTCCATTAACTGTTCCAGTGTAGATCCCTTCCAGGGGGTTCAGTCCTTCAGGAACAGATTAATTCAGCATGGCTCTCCTGTGGTTTCATATATCATGCCAACAAAAGTGCTCTGCATCATGGGCTCCTGTCTCTTTACTGCCAAAAGCCTGTGCCAATCCCGACTTCCCATGGGTCATAGCTTCATTTGGGCAATCACCTGCTCCAGCACTGGATCCTCCATGAGCTGCAGAGGGACAGCTTGACTCACTATGGTCTTCAGCATAGAAGACTTTCAGGCTTTCAGGAGAAACTCTCTGTTTTAGTGTCTGGAATACGTCCTCCATCTTGGTGTCTGCAGGGCTATTTCTCGCACGCATTCTCTCCCCCCCACCCCCCTCTCTCTCTCTCTCTATGTACTGCTTCAAAGCAGTTTTTCCCCCATTCTTAAATAAGAAGCACTACTTGTGGCTGATGGGTTCAGCTTTGGACAGTGACACGACAATCTTGGAACTGGCTGGCACCAGCAGCATTTTACAGAAGCTACCCAGTAGCTATGCTGGAAATAGAGAAAGCTACCACAGCCATCCATATAGCCACTCCTGCCCACTCCTCCACCCCCGCCGCTATCTCCAATACCAAAATTTTGCCAAACAAACAGTCCAAGAGGAACAGATATGCACTTTGATGCACATAAAATGAGCACCATCCACCTCTCCAGGATGTCTATTCCATTGTTTCACTACCCTCTTTGTGGTGAAACATAGAATAATTATTTCCCAATGTTAAATCTGAACTTCCCTTTATACAGCTTTGAGCCATTCTCATATATTTCATCATTAAATAGTGGGAAGAAGAGATCAGCACCTCCCTCTCCTCGTCCTCTGCTGAGGAAGCTGTAAAGAGCCATGAGTTTACTCCTCAACCTACTTCTCTTCAAACCTGTCAAACCCAGGGTCTTCAGCTGTTCCTCACAGGACACACCTTCCAGATCTTTCACCAGACTTGTTGCCCTCCTCTGGACCATTCTTAAATTAAAATGTGGAGCCCAGCACTGCACACAGGATTCAGGGTGAGGCTGCACCAGGGCTGAATCCAGCAGGATGATCCCAGTCCCCGCTGGTGATGCTGTGTCTGATGCACCCCGGGATGGGGTTTGCCCTCCTGGCTGCCCGGGCACACACTGCTGGCTCAGCCTGAGCTGCTGCCAACCCCCAGATCCCTTTTGCAGGGCTGTTCTACACACACTCCTCTCCTTGTTTTCCCCTGAGAGAGCCAACAGCACCTCTCATTTTAATATCACCATCAAACTTGCTAATGTAAGTTCTGCCTTTAGATAATGGAAAAAAGCATTAAACAGAACTGGCCCTAAAATTCGACCCGGAGGGATTCTATTGGTGACTGGGCACCAGTCAGATGTAACTCCTTTTGTAACAATTGCTTAAGCCCTGCTAACAGTTCACACAGAGTGCTGTGTGCCTGCTCATTGCACAGCAAGACAACATGTCCAGAAGGACATAGTGAAGGAAAGTATCAAAAGCCTGAATGAAATTCAGAAAAGCTACATCTACCACCTTCCCTACATCCACCTAGAAGGTGAACTTGCATCCTGATTATGGAGAGGGGTGGAGTTTAGTGCTGCGTAGGTGTTACCAAGTTGTTACTCAAAAACATCCGCATCATCCTTGGGGGTATGGTTTTGGCAGGAAAAGCTGGGCTGCCCTCACCAGGGCATCAACCCCAGTGGACTTGGTCCCTCTGCCTCCCTGCCATTTCCCCCTTCTGTTTTACCTCCAGAGTGTGGTTATGGACCCTGTTGCTGAAAGGGACAGCAGCAAAAACTGTAGTGCTGAATCAGCACAGCTGGCGGGGAGGCTGCTCCAGGAAAGCACCAGCAGGCGTGACCCCACAATGCAGCAGAATGTTAGAAGTGGTTCTGGAGGCACCCACACAGAACTGAGCAAAGTGGACCCCTACTCAGATCATCTAGTTTCTAGGGGCTTTATTTTGTCACTTAAAAAAAAAAAAAATTCAGACTGGGATGTGGGAAAAATTCACCATGGGAGCTTCCTCACTGTCTTGCCCTTGTTCCTGATGACCATGTGGGCTATGTGCAAGAACAATCATCATATTGTCTTTGTCTGGGGAAGAAGCCGTGCAGACATGATCTGCAAGGAGTATCCACCATCTTCTTTTTTTGTCAGTGGTGAACACCTTTCAGTGGGTAAAACACCTTCTCTTTTTGTATACTTCTGCTATTAATATTGCTGTTGTAACTATGCATGTTGAATTTCATTGCTTTGTACTTTGAGTAAGTTTTTATCTCAACCCATAGGTTCTGCTTTGTTGTCTCTCCCTAAACAGGAGGAACAGGGGTTTGAGTTTAATTTCCTGCTGGTGTTAAAGTCAGCACACCTTGACAGAATGATATCAGGTTAGGCAGGACTTCCCCTTTGTGAACCCATGTTGATGGTGCCTGATAATTTCATTGCCCTTGACATGTCCTTCAACAGGATCCCAGTAGATCTCTGTTATTTTTCTAGGTAGGGGTTAGACTAATCTGCTTTTTTGGATCTTCCCTCATGCCATTCATGTAAATGTAATGACATTTGCTAGCTTTCAATCAGTGGAGAGAGTCTCATGGAGGTGGGGCAGCAATGTTGTAAGCCAAGTTCATGCTCTGCCTTGAGACTTGCATTCTGTTCCACCCGGTCCCCTGCAGCTCTCTCCCTGGAGATGGGCTGGCTAGGCATGCCTGAACAAATCAGCACGGAAAATCCTAGTTTATTTACATAAGAGATGTGCACCAAGAGTCTACCTCTTAACTACAAGGGGGAGTGGATTTGGCCGCCTTCCTCTCTTCCCTCCCCCCTCCCCTCCTTCCCTATCCCTTTGTCTTTTACTTTTCTTTGTCTTGCAAACTCACCTCTGGATCATCCAAGCAGCAGGACCAATGCAGGATCTGAGGACTGGTGCTATTCTTTGTTTTCTTCCTTTGCTTTGCCTGAGGAAAGCATGGCTATCATAGTCTACTCTGTACTCTGTACTGAACTCTGTTGTGAGAGTGAGGACTTTGTGGAAGTGTGTTGTGGCTCATTATCCAGCACCTTTGAATAGTGGTGTTATGCTTGTAAGCCATCATCTTTTGAAGAATTTGTTGTGGGACTTGAAAACTTATTTAAGTGTACTATACAAAATTAATGTCTTGTTAGCTAACATCTTTTGTGGAAGTATATTGTGAAAATGTAAGAGCTTGTTAACCAACACCTTTTTAGTCTAAATAGTGTGATCATTGCCAGAGTTATGGTGACTGTACAATAAAAGCCTGAGAGTTCCCTGACATGTGGTCTGGTGTCTTTGATCTGCCTGATGAGAACTTAAGGTGAATATTATGCCCCATACCCATGGGTCATGACAGAGGGGTCCTGCTGTAGCATCCACTAACTCCTTCAGTAATCTGGGGTGAACTCCATCAAGCCTCATGAGCTTATTATGAACATCCAGATGGTACAACTGGCTCCTTAGGATTTTAGGGCCCACAAATGGAACATCACTCCTGCAATCATGGTTCTCCTCCTCATGGCAGCATTAGTATTAAACACTGAGGGGAAAAAAAAGGCATTAAAAATACTAACAATTTTATGAGTAATCCTTGCTTTCTGAGGAGTTTGGGGGTGGAGGTGGTATTGAACTAAACCAATGTACAGAAAATTACTTTCAATTCTGGGAAATCAATGCCCCATAAAAATGCTCCATGCCACCCTCTTATAAATCTTCAACTACGTAGCTGTTAGCTTTAATCAACAAAAATGGTACAAATAGGTAAAGATGTTGTCATCAGCTGCACAGTTTCCTGTGGTCTCTACAGGATAAGGGCTGTTAAAACATGCATAATGATTTCAGAGGTATTGTTTTAGGTTTGCCTGCAGTACAGTTAATTTACTTCACAGTAGCTAATATGGGGCTGAGTTTTGGATTTGTGCTGAACCCAGTGTTGATAATATAGAGATCATTTTGCTGTCACTGAGCAGCGTTTGCACAATATTAAAACCTTTTCTGATTTTCGTGCTGCCCTGCCAGTGAGTAGTCTGGGGGTGTGTGGGTAGGTGAGAAGGGCACAGCTGGGACAGCTGATCCCAACTGATTGAAGGGATGCTCCATATTTCCTACATTAGGCTCAACATAGAGAGCTGGGGAAGAAGGAAGATGGAATGTGTGGAGTGATAGCATTTTTGTTCCCAAGTCATAATTAGACCTGATGGAGTCCTCCTGTCCTCCTTTCCTGGGGATGGCTAAACACCTGCCGGCCCATGGGAAGCAGTGAAATAATTGCTTGTTTTGCTTTGCTTGTGTGTGTGTGTGTCTTTTGCCTCCCTGTTAAGCTGTTCTTATCTCAACCCATGAGTTTTCTCACTTTTGCTCTTCCAATTCTCTTCCCAATCCTTCTGGTGGGAGTATGAGTGAGTGGAAGCATAAGGCTTAGTGGTGAACAGGGGTTAAACCATGACAGGTATAAATTTTGGTTTCTCTTTATGTTTTTATGTGTTTAAAATCTGAGAATTTGCAAACCATCATGCAGAACATCACCTGTTTCAGGTGTTGCTGGAACTGAATTTCTATGGAAAATTATGATTTGGTTTTCTAAAAGTAAATTGTATTTTTTCACCTCTGGTTTGGTGCCACAAATGCTCAGTTTTGTTAGTACATAGAGCGCAAGCCAATAATTCTTATAATCAGCTTGAAAATCTTTTTTCTGAAACTGAGCAAATGGCCATAATTGGAAGTAATAGAATTAGAATGAAAAAGTTATTTAACTGAGCCAAAATCTTGGCATAGATGATTACTGTTTTTTTTTAAAAAAAGACACAAAGTTTTTTGGTGGTTGATACATTAATAAATTCAAGGAGATCGCTTAGGAGATGAAAGACAGAGTCTCTAAGTTGTTAGAAAAAATTACTTATGATTTTTCTATATATTGCAGAGATGACAGCAGAATATATGTGGTGTATGTGCGCATTACTATGTTTTTGAATATGTATTTTCTCATTTCAATATGTAAACCAAGAAAAGCAGCTGAAATGTCATAGTCTGGATACTAAATATTGACAGTTTTGTTAATGAGAATAATTTTTTCAGAGCTAAATGGATTTACAGTTTCTATCTAAGGCCTGACCTCTTCATTTTTAATTTTTGCGCATGCACACAATGCCTCAGGAATCTAGCTCTGTATTAAAAAAACAGGCAGTAAAAACTGTAGAAGTAGGTTCAAATGTAGTGGGTTATCTATTTGCCACACTTGCCCGCAAGCACAGTACTATTTAACAGTGAGCACATTTGCTGCAGTTATTCATAGGCTGTAGCAGTGGTTTCATTAACTGAAACATTAGAACTAAATTACATCTGTCCCACATGGCATAGCGAGGGCAGGGAGAGCTTATGCAGGAGGACTACGTTTGAAACAGCATACCTTTGCTACGAGCAACTTTAATTTAGCTTTCAGCATTCAGATACACCAATTCTGGAAGCTGATAAATACCATGGTTTTCATCTTCATGCTCAAGTCTCACTGCAGTATTCAGGTTTACACAGTTGCATTTCAGTGTCCTGTCTTTAAACCAGCAACAAATGCATCTGTCTTCTTTCTCTGTCTTCTGCTCTACGATGATACTGGTACATAAAATACCCTTTTCTCCAAATTGTGGCTTATTATGTGGGCTGAAGCAGATAATATAGCTAATTCTTCACTGAATTTTATTATGTATTTTTAAAATTACTTATTAAATGCTATCCAACCTCAAAAACTATTTTATGGGTCAGAAAGGAACAGAGTAAATGAAGGTCAAACATTTTGTTAGATTCCCCAAAATTCAGGCATTTCAAAGTGAATTTCTACAGCTGCTTGTGGAAATTTGAAAACATTTAAAGAACAGAGTTTTAAATGTTGTTCAGTGATTTAGTTCCAAGCTTATATTTCAAAGCAAAATTCTACTTTCTTTCTCTTTTTGCTTTTTTTCCAGTGGAATTGCTTGCAAGGTTAGGTGTAGCTCCTTTGTCTACTAAGAAGGGTCTTGCATAAAGGAATTTATGATGATAAAATAAATCAAAATTATCTAATTTAATTTTGGTTGATTGATAACTTCTCTTTTTTCTGCATGAAAATGAAGATTTGAAGAAACTAAATGAAGATTTGAAGAAACTAATGACAGAGGATTTTGGGCTTCTAAGAAGTATTTTAGATAGGAATGAAAAATATGTTGTAAATGAACAATTAAAAAGATATATAGAAGTGTCAAATTATGTCGTGATGGACATTCATTATCAGTTTTTTCTATTGGTACAGTCAGAAAATTTCTTAAATTTGTTTCGGACACAAAAGCTGCCTGCTTTTCCCTGTGGGCCTGGAGAGAGTTCATATTTCACATCTTTAGTTCATAGTTCACACATAAATTCTGGTCACTACACCATTTCATCAGTCATTTGTGCTGCTGAAAAACCTATGTTGCCACTACAACTTGAATTTCATTTAGGATTTATTAAGAATTTCTAGTTGGAAGGCTAGAGAAACCTTATAAGTTTTGAAAATTGATTTAAGAGGATCATACAAAGCCCAGACTTACCTGTTCTTAGAAGGAAGTCTTGACATCACACAATCAAAATGGGAAATCATTTCTCACCTTGTAAAAGTCAAAGGCATCCTCTGTATTTTTATTATTCGGTTGCAATCCAAATATTATTTTTCCATTTTCTAACTCTTTCTCATCACTATGTGATCAAACCATTGCCTGGAAAGAAAAGGTTAGATTTATCAATCAAAGTTTGCTAGCATGGCTCAAAATAATTGAACCCTCAGGAGAAGCAAGCCTTGTATATTTTATTTTGTTGTTGTTGTTTCAATATCTCCATAAAAAGCCATTTCAATATGTTTGGTTCTGTGGCAGGAAATTTTATGAAGTGTTTATCCTTTTCACAGTTGCAAAAAGCAAGGCTGATATATCTATTGCTATATCAGTATCAATACCTATATCTAAGTCTTATCTACATCTATATCTGCCTATATATCTATCTATGTATAGATATCTATTTACTGGTTTAGTGCCAGCAAAACTTTTCCACAGAATCTCAAATCTGTTAGCATGCAAACAAAGGTTTTTCAAGTTTGGTTAAATTAATCTTCGGTTGTCTGTTTTAATGCAATTCTGTCCAGAATCTAATACTGATATCTAAGAAAGAAAACAAAGTGGTCATCTATGATTTCTAGTTATGCAGTCTTGTGCTAGAGCATGTCCACTGGTTCTCCAGTGTTATTGTAGCAATGGCTGTCATTTATCAAATCTACTACATGACTGCATCTTTTGACATGGATGTTTTAAAATTAACCTACCTAAAAATCTGTTGGAGCAAAAAAACCAAACAACTAACCAAAAAAACCCAAACCAAACAAAAAAAATAGTCACACAAAGACATATAACTAGATCCTTCACAGCTGTGTGAATGAGGATATTGTTAACTGTACTGCACATTTGCCTGAGATTTTTTAAGTCATGGTGGACAACTTTACTGAGTTTACTTCATACAGATGAAAGCGCAGCTACCTGTAGTAAATGCAGTCTTATGCATAAAAATCTCAAGATCTGAAACCTGGGCCTCTGCAGGGCCCAGTGAACAGTGAGAAGAGCCCAGACTAAATAATACCATCCCAAGAGGCACATGAAAAGGACATAAAGGGTGTGTGAATAGAGTGTGCAATGACTGCAAGGGTCAGGGATTCCTTTATTCAGAGTCCCTCCTGGGGCACCCAGATTGTGCTCTTATTTTGTTGCTTCTTCACAGTTTATTACTTGGAGTAACCAGAGGTCTCACTCTGCTGTGGGAACCCATGGTCAAGCCAGGAACAGAAACTTGTCAGACAGTGTGGGTGTGAGGTGTGGAGAGAGTCAAACAGGGCACCATTGGTTCACTGGAGCCACTAGCTGCAAAGGGACTTTGGTCCCAGCAGTTAAAACCTTGGATGGCGTGACTCCAACTCCCTGATGGTGTGACTCCAACTCCCAGAGTGACATATGAATGGTCATACAAGATACTTCTGTAAAAGATTGCCAAGAGGAGAAGTGATTGTATATTACACTGTATACACCAGGATCCCCAATATTGAAAAGACATAAGACTTGCAGAGTGAATGCAGAGAAGGCCGATGAAAATTATCAGAGAGCTGGAATACCTCTTCTGGGGGAGAAAGGCTGAGAGAACTGGTGTTCAATTGGGAGAAAAAAAGTCTCCAGAATTGCCTTTTGTGGCATTTCAGTTGTGGGGGCTTATAAGAAAGATGGAGAAGTATTTTTTTACCAGTGTCATTTGTGAATGGGCAACTGGTAGCAGTCTCACAATGAGAGTTTTTGTGTTGACTTCAGTGAACTTGGATATGAACTATATGCAAACCTGGAAATTATATGACATATCTTTTTTGCCAGCCCATCAGAAAGAAAGCTTATTTCTCAAAATATCTCTGTTTAAACACATTCAGCAGATAACAGGCACACAACTACTTGTTAGAAAACTACAGGATGTACCTCTGGGGGGCACAGCTCCTAGCCAAGGGGTTTGAGTTCACCAGCTTGCCTTTTAAAAAAGGCTGCCAGGAATAATGTTAAACTTGACTTTGGGCCCTTATAAGAAATTATCCTTTTTGGTTCACAAAATTCCTGATGTGAAATTGAACTTGAAGATTAATAGAGTACCGCTCAAATTGCCCCTTAAATTTCTCAGAAATTGGAATTTCTCAGCCTCAGCTCTCACTGTGGACACAGCTTTTACCCAGCATCCTGCTAAAAGTAATAATCTTATGGTTTAAATGTTTTAATTAGAAGTTTATCTGGTATTGACTTTTACATACAAGGACCATTCGTTCACTTCTTGTATGTTTTCCAGCTGGAATAGTTTCTCATGAAGCCATATGTCAGCTTTTTTCCCACTCAATGTCACACTCCTTTTGGTTGTCACAGGGAAGCTTAAATTCTATAAGCCATTTAGCTCCAGTCAGAGGCATCTACAGCATTAACACCCAGTTTGGCTCTGCAACAAGTCAGTAACATTCACATTAAACTTTGGGAGAAGGAAACACCGATATACTCTTGTGTCCAGATATACTTTTTCCAATGGGTTTTAAATCTTTACTTCAGTTCTTTATGTACATTTGAAATTTTTTAGGATATATGCTAATATAAATAATGGTGCATTACAGGAAAAAGAACATTATCAGACCAGGGTATAATGTTGCAATTTTTTCTTGCTTCAAACATTCATGAACATTTTTTTAATGAAAATAGTATTTTGTTCAGTTTTTACATTTTATTAAAAATCTTGAAATCAGTTTTTCAGGTCTCAAGTGCCCTCTGTCCACCAGTGTCACTTTAGCTGTAGAGAAGAAAAGCTGATGAAAATAACTCCTCCAATCAACAAAAATTCTTAAAAAGTATCTGATGAAAAAATACATAGTCCTGACTCATTCTCTTTCTGATAATACATTCCTTCTTAGCTTCTGTTTGTTAAAAGAATTTTCAGTAAATGGATAGATACTTGGCAAAAGTATATTGCAAGTCCTCTTTCACAGTGAATTATAGAAAGTCTTCTTTCAAAGTGAGTTATATAAACCTCTGTTAAAAAATTCATGAAAATATAAAATTAAGATGATTCTTTAAACAGTGATGCTGCAGTTCCCTTAACAAATAAAATATTTTAAAAGGTCAGGGGTTTTTTTCATATTTAAATAAACCTGAAATACACAGCTGGATGTGATTTTTTCATTAGGGAGATTAAAACATTAATCTCCCTAATGAAAAACATTGTTCCTGGTTACCATTAAATACATTGTTGTTGAATGTAGAAGTCAAACTCACCTCATCTAAGAAGGTATTTTATTTTTGTGATTTATTACAAAATTTGCTGTGAAACTCACACTGGACATGTTAAGTCTTGTAGAGAGGGTTTTTAAAATGCTTTAAATGTGTTTTTGAGGAAATACTGTTTCAAATAAAAAACGTTGTGACTTTTTTATAACAGGATTTGTTGCCATAAACTTTCCTAATAATTTTTGATTGATACAATGCCAGTAACCAGCAGTTTATTTGTGGTGGGGATTATGCATTCATACAGAGCTGAGATTCTTACTGTGGCCATTCATTACCTAAGTTAGACCAGTATTTTGAAGGATATATTATATAAAATGATTTATAGAAAATTCACCACAGAGGGGGTTGGTTTGTTTTTTTGGGTTTTTTTTTTTTTTTTTTTTTTTTTTTTAAATATATATATAACAATGATATTCTGTGTATCTGCTGATATTCTGGAAAGAGACTGCTCATCTTTAATGTTTGATCAGGTGCAATGCAATTCACTGCATGACAGAAACTAACAGAATGGTATGTTCCACCACTTCAGCAACTCCATTTTGAGAACCTGTAGATTTTGTAATGCTGTACAGCTTGTTCCACAGAAAATCTCCATTCATGTCTCAAAAAATCCCTCTTTAATAATAAAAATCTTGCACTATGTTGTATCATGGGAGTAGCCTGGGGCACAGGGGAGGAAAAAGGAAGAAAGTAAATTTAAATATTTTAACTCTTCCTCTCTATGTGTACCAGTGTGTGTACCAGATATGAGGTGTTTGTTTTCTTTGGAAGGCCTTCAGAATGAGTTTCACAGGAAGAAAATAAAGGAGGAAAAAAAAAAAAAAAAAAACACAAGCAAAATTTAATGTTTATGTGCCCACTTTTACCTTCATGCTTTTGTTTGTTTGTGCAGATCCATGTGTATTTGGAAGTTTCTAGATGAATCAAGTTGTAAAAATATTGCAAAAATGTTTGCAACATGCCTACTCCCTTAAAAAGGCAGGATAAACACATCCCTAATTAGATTTCAACACTTATTTTTAGGAAGCATTAACTTCTGACTTCATACACGGGAGCCATTGAAGGATTTTGCCTGATTTGACAGCTGAGAACCTGAACTGTGTTACTGCACTTGTTGCTGTCTGGCACATGGACTAACAGGGGCTGAGACTGTGAAACACAAGTGTGCCTTTTCTCTTTGGACAGTGTGAAAATGGGTGCTTATACTATTAAAAAATACACAAACTCTTGTAAAAGCTGTTTTTATTAACCTGACTAGACTTTAAAAGCATGTCATAGAATAACTAAGTTAAAGTGTCAAGCTAGCTCACATACTTACTGAAGACAACTGCAGGTAATATTCTAATTTGGCATAGTCAGATAAACACTACAGGAAATCCTTTGTTTTCCTTAGTATTCTCATTACTAAAGAAGCTTCAGGCTAGAAATTATGAAGGAGACTTAGAATAAATGATGGTATCACTCTTATCTGCTGAAAAATATTAATACATAACTAACTCTGTCATACTTTCTAAACTCTTTAATATTTCACATGCATTAGGGAAAGTTGTTACATTTACTGATGAAAAAGGACTGCCCTTGTTTTTCAGAAACAAGAAAGCCAAAAAAGTTCCAAATTGTCTTAATCTTCAGGCTTAAAAGGACTTCAAAGAGTAATAATTGGTTTGACTTTATGTGCCATATACCAGCAGCATAATTATGCTCTAATCCTTTTTATTTCACTCCATAAAATATGGTTACCCCATGGTTGCCCCATTGCTTTCCATAACATATTTTCCCAGCTTCTGTCTTCTGTGCTATTTCTATCATAAATGATTACTTATAAAGTCAGTACAATTTTGTCTTAGAGATGCCTGTTTCTTCTGCATTTAAGATTTTCCCTGTAACCATGGAGGGAAAAAGATAAAAACCAAAAAATTGTGATGTCCACAATCACACCAAGGAAAGCAAGGCTGCAAGATGCAGAAAAGACAGCTGCTGTAGGTTTTCAATGGAAATACATAGTAATTGAGGTTTAAGCCTGGAGAAATTAATGCAAAAATAGAATAGGGTCAAAACATGCTTGGGACTACCAAAAAAAGAAGTATTATTGAAGTTTGTTAAATTTTACTATTCCTATTACTACTAATCCTGAGATTTAAAAGAAAATCATAGAATCACAAAACTACCTGGGATTAAGGATCATCTACCTTAAACACAATCTAGCCCCAACCTCTCTGCCCAGTTCCACTAGACCAAGTTGCCCAGAGCTCTATCCAACCTGGCCTTGCATACTTCCAGGGATGGGGTGCCCACAACTTCTCTGGGTAACCTGTGTCATTGCCTCATCACTCCCACAGTAAATTTCTTTCTAGTATCTAGTGTAAACCTGGTCTCTTTTAGCTTAAAGCCATTTCCCCCTTGTCCTCTTTACATGCTCTTGTAATAGTCTCTGCCTATCTTTCCTGAAAGAGGGCTTGGGAAGAAGGACCACCTTGCAGCCTCTGGAGATGGTTTCTCTCAAGTGTGAGGGCAAGATATTAATTTAATGAAGATCTTATGAACTCTCCAGGGAAGTAGACCACTGCAGATGAAGGTATCCAGTACTTGAGAGAATTGGAAGTGCTGGAAATCATCTACAGTGATATAAAAAGTGACAGAGTCCCTAAAGATCCAGAGAATGCCCCTTCCACAATGGCCATGTGGAGAAAAGTGGTTAACAAAATAGCAACTATGTCTCCACCACCTAAGAAAAAGGAAACACAAGCAGTTTTTGGGCCTTGTGGGGCTCTGGAGACTACATTCCGGGCTATAACCAGCTTGTGGGCCCCCCTCTATTGAGTGACCTGGAGGAAGAATCACTTCAAGTGTGGCACCTGAGCAACAACAGGCCTTTGAGCAGATCAAACAGGAATCAGCTTCTTGCAGTAGTTTCTGGGCCTGTTCAGACAGGACCTGACGTGCAAATTATACTGTACACTGCATCTGGGGAGTGGGATCTGGAGCCCCTGGCAAGGAACATTAGGAGAAACCTGAGGTAGACCATTAGGGTTTTGGAGCTGGAGTTATCGAGGATCAGAAGCCCACTACATTCCAACTGAGAAAAGATATTAGGATCCTCAGAAGTTGTTGAGACAGAAGTGTGTCTCCTCTTGGCGCCATAAGTGCTTGTGCTATGCTGGATGTTCAAAGGGAACATCCCCTCAATTCGTGATGCAACCAGTGCTACGTGGAGTAAATGGGTTTACTCATTACAATTAATCCGAATGGGAAAACCTATTTTCCCAGGAATCCTTAAAGAGATTATGGACTGGCCAGGATCCAGAAATTTTGAATCATTGCCTGAGAAGGTGACTCGTGCTGAAGAAGCACTGCCATATAATGAGTTAGCAGAAAACCAAAGAGACTGTGCTTTATTTACTGATGGATCCTGCCATGTAGTAGGAAATGATCAGAAGTGGAAAGCTTCTGTGTAGAGTCCCACATGACAAGTCCTTGAGGCTAATGAAGGGGAAGGCAACTTAAACCAATTTGCAGAAATGAGAGCCATCCAACAAGCCCTAGAGACTGCTTAATGAGAAAAGCAGCCTATACTCTATATTGACTCCTGGATGGGGGCTAATGCCCTGTGGGGGTGGCTGCAGCAATGGAAGACCAATTGGTGACACAGGGGCAAATACGTCTGGGCTGCTGTAATGTGTCAGGAAATCACTGCATGGGTAGAGAACATGAGTCTGAACATAAATCATGAAGATGCTCATGTGCCTTAAAGTTGTGAGACTTAAAAACAGAACAACAAACAGGTAGATAATACTGCTAAGAATAGGATAGCTCAGGATTGGACTTTGAGCCATTGAGGACCACCCTCTAGATGGTGGTGACCATCCAATCACTTATCCATACAACAGTCCACCCATCAAATTGATATCTCTCTACTTTAGAGATGTTGTTGGAGAAGTCATGCTGAGTGTCCTGCATCATCTCGGTTCTCCCTCTGCCTTAGTACAGCTTCTAGGAGGATCTGTTCCAGGATCATTCCTGGCACAGAGGCGAGGCTGACAGGGTGGTAGTTCCCAGGGTCCTGATTTCTACCCCTTATAAAGACGGGTACAGTGTTTTCCCTTTTCCAGTCCCCTGGGACCACTTTTCAAATAGGATGGAGAGTGGCTTGGCAACTACCTCAGCCGATTCTATCAGGACTCTGGGATTCATCTCATGGGGTCCCCTTGACTTATGTACATTCAGAATTCTCAGGTAGTCATGAATATGATCTTTACTTTAGTGGGAGTGACTTTGCTTTCCCAGACCCAATCGATTTACTTGAGAGGTGTGGGAAGAGAGATTGTCATTCAAGACTGAGGCAAAAAGATAATAACTACTTCAGCCTTCTCCTCATCCATTGTTACCAGTTTTCCAGCATTGTTTATCAGTGGGTGCGCCTTCTTTGACCTTCCTTTTCTGGTTAACATATCTGTAGAAGACCTCTTGTTATTCTGTGCATCCTCTGCCGGGTTCAGGCCCAGTTTGGTCTTGGCCTTCCTTACCCCATCCCTGCATAACTGAACTTCATCTCTATACCCTTCCTAGGTCACCTGTCCTTGTTTCCAATGTCTGTGCATTTGCTTCTTCCCCTTTTCTTTGACCATCTGTTCCCTGCTGAGCCACACTAATCTCTTTCCCTTCATGATTTTTAGCTCTTGGGAATTCCTAGCTCTTGTTCTCTATTGAAGACTTCCCTAAAGATCTGTCAGTTCTGTTCCGCTCCCTTAAACATGAGAGCAGTCTCCCGCGGGATCCTATTGACTAGCTCCCCTGAAGAGATGGAAGTTTGCTTTCCTAAATTTCAGGCACCTAATTTTATTCCTTACCTGACCCATATAGGGTCAGGTGAGCAAATTTAGCAAATGCAGGATCACTTCAGCCTGGGCTGCCTCCAATCTTGATGTCCCAAGTTAGCTCACTTGTGCTGGTGACCAGCAAATCCAGTAACACATCCCCTCTGGTAGGGCTGTCTATTAGCTGGGTATGGAAGTTATCCTCCATGCATTCCAGCAGTCTCCTGGATCTCCTACAACTGTCTGTGCTATTTTCCCAACAGAGGTCAGGATGGTCAAAGTCCCCCAGCAGGACAAGAGCCAGTGAGAGCAGTGCCTCCTGCAGCTGGAGCCAGCAGGCTTCACCAATGGGCTCACTTGATGAGGGGGGTGTAGTAGACACCACCCACAAGGCTCCCTTTGTTGCCTCAGTCTCTGATTCTTGCCCACAGGGCTTTGGCCTGCTTGTGGCTCTTCTTCAGAGGCAACTGTTCAAACTTGATCCATTTAATGATGTAGGGGGGAAACCCTCCCCTCTCTTTCCATTGCCTCTTCTAAACAACCTGCAGCCATTAGTAGCTGCATCCCAGTCATAGGATTCATCTCACCAAGTTTCAGTAATGGCAACAAGGTCATAATTTCCTAGCTGCATGATGACTTCCAGCTTCTTCTGTTTGTTCCCATGCTCCCTGCATTTGATATGAAGGCATCTGAACTGGGCTATAGGCAGTGCTGTCCTTCTAGTGGCTTCTACTTGCAGTTGTACAGCCTTCTTGGACTGAAGATTTGCCACTTGCAGCTGTGAATTAGTAATCTGTCATTCCATTTAGTAACTATGAAAAATGAATATTTTTCATGTAGTCCAAATTTAAACACCAGCAGTGTTCATTAAAAAGTACCACGTCTTCACAGAAAAAGTAACAAACTAACTTAATACCTAAAAAAAAAACCCCAAAAAACCCCAACCCCCCCCCAAAAAAACAAAACAAAACAAAACAAAAAAACCAAAAAAAAAAAAACCAAAAAAAAAAAAAACCAAAAAAAAAAAAAACCAACCAAAAAAACCCCAAAAACCAAATAAAGAAAAGTGAAGAAAAAGAAAAGTTCCAAAACTCTGAATGCTCTGGATCTATGATGCTTCATAATGTTTCTGTGCATTTCTGAGGAAGATAAATTTTTCTGGTGACAATGTTTTGTTAATATGTTATAGGTTATCTCTTCAGATTTAGCCACACTACCTTTTTCATTTGTTGATTTGCATTTTTTTTAATGACACACCAAATCACTGGATTAACTAACTCTATGTTTCAGGGCCTTGGAAAAATCACAGTCTGTGCAAACTTCACATCATATTTGCCAAATTGTAATGAAGCTTTTAAAGTCATTTTTGATATTTGTGAATGGCTGTGCAACACAGCAGAAAAATATCATACTTTGCTTACCTGCAGCACTACTTTGAAGAAAGTAATTCCCTCTGTGTAACATGAAGCACTAAACCCTATGATCCCTCTCCATTTGTTTCTACTCTGATGGAAATTCCTACCTGTACATTCCTTTCTCCCCAAACAATTTCTTAATTGTGACAAACAACCTGTTCATTATATATCAGATAACATGGATTTGAATGCAGTGTATTTTGTGGCAGACTTGTATAGACTGAATCATTTCTGCAAATGCTTAGCTCCTCAGATAAAAGTATAATTATGTCATGAACATCTCCAATCTTAAAATTTCCTTGTGGTTCTAAGAGAAAAAATGGAAAGAAAATGAAGAATTAGATTAGCTTTTCTGATTTCTAGGGTCACACATTTCATTCAAATAGAGTAAATTAGACTGCATAGCTATTTTCCAGGTACAATTTCAGAAAAATTCAATTTTACAATTACTAGTAGGATTAAAATTATTCCTGGAGTTTAAAATGTAAGAAAAATAATCAGTGTAATACTGTTATTGACAGTATTATCTTTTAAGGTTTCGTTCAGATATTCTTGGACCTTTGTTCTGAGAAGTGAACAGCTTTGTAGATATGAATTCTATTACTGCTGTACTGTTTCTAATACATTTTTTAGTAGCTAAATATCTTTGTGCCACTAAACAATACCTACTTGCAAGTGAAAAGGGAACAAAAGCTCATAAAATTGCAATAAAATATTTATTTCTCTTCAGCAATAAGATTAATTTTATCACTCTAGATTTATGACCCTGAAAATTTTTTGCTGGGTATTTCATATATCAAAATAGCAGAACAAGGAGTCTGAGTAAGGGAGAATGCTTTGTGAAACTTGTGATTTAGTGAAGAAAACAGATTTCAGGGGTTTTTGTAAGACTTAATAAAACAACAACAAAATTGAATTAGCTTGGCATAAAGTTTAATTGCCTGACAAAAATTTGGTAGTATTATTGTGTTACAGTCTATGTATAACATATATCAGAGTTGTCTTTTTTTTCTAGCCTGATTAGAGACTGGGCTCTGCTTCATAAAAAGGGCAACTTTTATTTGCCTATGGGCTTTATAAAAGGGAAAATTCGTATGTAATTACATTTGCATTTAATTTCTCTTGTCTGCTTTTCAGACCTGAAATTTAGAAAAAAATCTCATCTATGATAATACAGATAGATTTGAATAAATTTTTATACATTAGTAACTTATATGCACTTTAAATCAAAACAATCAAAAATATTTTCTCTTAAAAAACTATCAGATAAAACAGAAAAAAAGTAAGGGATTTTGAGATGAGTATGCATTTCCACTTATGTTGTGTAATAGTTCCACAGAAAAGTATAACCATACAATACCATATTCTGGTGATTTACATTATTATATCTACTTGTATATCCCAGTTGATACTCTATAAAATATAGACAGGAAAATATCACAATTATCTTTCTCCATTTTTCTGAATTTAATATTTTCAGGTGAAAAGAGCTTTTTGTTTCATTTAATATTGTGGAAAGCACAAGAACTATTGATTATAAGATTTTTTCCTCACTATTCCTCAAACATTTTTTTAATACTAAAATGATGCAGAAGAAGAAAAATATTAAAAGAAGCAAATAAATATGACTTTGTTTTATTGCCATAAAAAAAGCACTCATTCTCATTTCCAACTTTGTGTTCAGAAATTGTATTGGTACATGAAAGCTACACTGTATCATACAGAGAGATGAATGGTGCAGACTATGTCACCATAAAAGTCTTAGTTAATAAATCACACTGTTTCAGAAAGATACAAACCTCTACTGCAATTTTAGGATGTCAAAACTTTCTCCATAAACAACAAATTCATAGGAGGAAATTCTAATGCAGTCTTTTCTATCACTTTAATAGGCTGGGTCTGTGCAGATTATTAACTGAAATGCATCTGCAAAATACAAGGAGAACTCTTTTATAATTGAATAGAGCTAAATTTTAAGACCATTATAAATGTTTCAAAGCGAAGAACTGAAAGTTAAAAATGGCAAATCATATCTAAGAGATAAAACATATTTATTGAATGAAGTAACTCTGTTCTTCCTCAATATTATATTTACTATTATGCATGGACAACTGAGATTAGAAATTTTAAGGTCTCATCACCAGGAAAATGCCGATAATGTTTTAGTCAGCTCTTCCTTTTGAGACTTTCAAGGAAAGATACTGCCTTGGGTATTTTAATAGGATTTAAAGCAATGGCAGGTGAAGGGTTGCTGAAACGATAGATTCTTTATGACATATTTATTGATATAATGCATATAATTGGTAGATTAAAATGAAAGAATTAGAAGCCTACATCCGCAGGGCACTGGATTACGAGGAACCTTAAAGACTTTATTTTTTTCCTCCTGGAATTGTTGAGAAAACATGCTTAATTAGCATAAAATGCATTACTAGCAATTAAACAAAGTTGAGGTCAACAAATTAACCTTTCAAAAAATTTTAATGTGACTTCTTAATTTTTGAAAGACAATATCTCAGTGAAAATGATATGTGATTTAGTGCGTTCTGATATTGTTGGAATAAAACCACAATCTATCCTGTCTATGTCAAGCATAATATTATTAAGTTCACTTAAAAGAATCTAACTTTATCAGGACTATAACTCTGTCTTAATTTCTAAACAAACCTAAAGCTATTAAATTCTGAGATCCTGTGCTAAGGAAAAATATTACTCAAACTTTAAGTGACACTCCTTGTTGAAATTATTTTTCAGTGAAAAGAAAAATAGATATTTAAGTACTTATTGTATCATGCACATCAACAGCAAGGTTAAGAGTCTATTCTTCTTGAACTGTAAGCTCTTGGAGTGTCTTTCCCCTGTGTGAAGAAATTTTCTGGAAGGTTAGCAATTAAAAATTGCTGTAATCTTTAAATTCTAAACTCATGCCCTGAAACATAATGTCATTCAGTGATGTATAGATGAAAGCCCATGGTTCGATTACCAGAGACATTAATATAATTTACAGTACAGACTTAGCACTTAGGAAATCTCCTTCATTATGTCCTCAGGTGGATGACTGGAAATATAAACAAGAGAGAAAGCAATTGATTCTACAGAAATATCCTCCCACCAGAACAGAGATGATTGTGATATGATTGCCTCCAAAGATGTGTCTGGCAAGGGAAGAGTCAACAGAAGAAACATGTCTTTTGCAGAAGTGTAGACAAATCCTAAAGGGATTAGGTGTCACTTTTTTCAATAGTTGTTTCCCAGCAGATGTTCCAAAGCAAAAGTCATCAGAGAAAATTTTATGTACAGGGTCACCAGTCACAGGTTTAGAATTCCTGGTGCTCAATGAGCAGAATAGAATCACAAATGCATGACAAACTTGCCAGGGTTGCTGACAGCTACTGCCAGTGGTGCTCCAAGTCAAAAGTCCTACCAAAATATGCTTGTATCAAAAGAGCTTTCCCTCAAATTGAACATATTCCTTAACGGTTTTCTCAAGCATGTTCTATCTAGGATTAAGGGAGTAGATTTCAGAGTACCACAGTTTCTTCACATCAAATGCAATTTTCTTCTGTGTTATCTAGGCAGTTACATTCTGTCTGAAGTACAGTGTCTTACCATTACGGTGGTAGTTCAAGTGCCGTAAGTACTATAGTGTCCACCTTCTTCTCTATAACCTCAACTAATTGTGTGGTCTATGTCACTCACTATAAAACACAGCATTCCCTCTGCCTGAACTGTTGCATTTCCACATCCTCTCAATACTGTAGGTAGTCAAATAGACAATGAAATGGAATCTTTTAACATTTTAAAATAGAACTATGATTTTGTGGATACTTTCCATATTTTCGTACCACCCTTGATTTAAAAATACCTACCTGCTTAAGTATTTTAATTTCTCATGGGCTGGATATTGCAAAATCAAAGAGAAATGTAGGCTAGAATAACCTAGTGTACTATTAAAAATAGTAGGGTAATGTTACATAATTGAATATGTAGTGGAAGATATCAGAAGTGTTTAGCCATAGCATTTCACCGTGATGGAAATAAACCTGAATTATCTCAAATGTCTCAAAACATTGGAAAAGTTAAGAAAAATCATTGACAGGATGATAGATTAGATAATTAGAACGTCCTTTTTGCCACTAATTTCTCAGTAGCAGACAATGAGTATAGTCTGTCTGTTAAGAACTTACTACCTTGCCTATTTTATATGACAGTTCTTATCTCCTCAGGTAACACCACTCCTGTGTATTTAAAAAAAGTATTTCCAGCAGAAGACTGACCAGATGTATCAACAAATTAAGAAATGAAGTATTCATTCTACAAACTGGAGCATTAGTTGTTTTTTTTTTTTTTTTTTAATAGAGACAACTAAAATGTTGATATAAAACTACCACTGAAGAATTTAGATTTCTGAAGTCAAAAAATGAATTTTTCTATTGAAATCTCAATTATGACTCTCTAGTTTAAAATTATGTTGTTACAATGTAACAAACATTTATTTATTTTCTGTATTTATTTCTGTATATGATGACAAACTGTCATGATGATTGTGTTAAAAATCTGATAAGAACTACAAAATAAGCCCTGGTGGAGACAATTGGCTCAGCAGTTTGCAAGTCACAAATACTGCAATTTTAAAGCAGCTAAAGTAAGGAAGAGATTTTTGGCTATTTATGACTTCTTAACCTTTCATTTGGAGCAGCTTTTGTAAAACAACATTTCTGCATGGAAAGCCAAGATATAATCTAGAATGAAAGAAAAAAAAATCTGTTTTTATTTTTTGACTCAGACATTTGTTTGACTTAGCAATGCTTTAAATATATCCTTACAAACTAGAAGCTATTTTTTGTAGTAGTATACAATAGTGTGATAGTGTTAAAGAAGATTTAAAAGTCCAGAATATTGTATTTTGTAGCATTCATTAAAAGAATGGCCATTTTTGTATTTTAAATAACAGCAAAAGATTTTGAAAAATAGAGTCTAGCTCTTCATTCTTACTCAAAACTATTCTGGCCATTTTTCGAATTACCTGGTCATATGACCTAACATGGTTCATCCTATAGAAATTAATTTGATTTTCAAAGTGTCTTGAACATCATAAACAGCCCTGAAATGCCATAATCTCCAAGTTTTTCTTTATGAAACTATGATGCAATATGAGTTCTGCTTTTTCTTTGACTTGTTACTTGATCTTTAAAAAGCTTTGTGTAAGTACTAGTCCACAAACTTGAAACTTATTTGAAGTACATTTTTTTTCAATCATAGTATTGGATTCACAACATCTATTGATTAATGAATATCAAAAGTTTTCATTTAACATAACATTTTAACTCTTTTATGCAACACTCTGAAACACATGCACACAGGAAAAGGGGTTATATGGAAGTGGCAAAACAGGGATATCATGTCTCTTTCTGAATTTTCCTCTTGAAAGATGATGTATGGCTGTTTGACCAATTAAATTCACTAGATGGTCTGAGGACTACTGACTGTATTTTCTAATGAAATGTAGGCTTCAGAAGTCATCTGGCCTGCCTGTAGCACATCTGCCTATTTCCAAGGAAAACTGCATCCATACTAAACCAGTCTGAAGGTAGGAGTAGCTAGGTTAAATGATTAACAACTTTGGTTTTATACATATAATTTATGATAATTGAACCAGATCATAAAATTATTCATATTAACAAAAATAAGATTTATAATTACACAATCTCTTTCACTGAGAAAACAATGCTATCAGTAATAATAATTTAAAGACATTTGCTGCCTACTGAACACTAAGTGCATGTTCACAGACATATTGAGAAAATGAATTGGAAGGTTTCCAAATAAATTCTTATGGTCTGTCATGTCACTAATTCATAAATTAAATTACTGCTGAAGAGAAATATGGTATAATTTTTAAGAACAACTTCAAAGACAGTTACAGCCAATTGTGTCAGTGATTTACACATCAAAGTAGTAATACTAAAAATACTTAGTTATGCATAGCACTTTGATCCTTGGGTCATGATGCAGTTGTCACAGGTGGATAAATATTACTTTTCCCATTTTACTGATGAGGATACTGATTTCCTCAGGGTGCTCAGTATAACAAAGTAAAACTGAAAATTATGTCTGTTTTTAGCACAGGTCACTTGACAAAGCTATTTCAAGAAGTATCCATTGTGTAGAAGCCATATTCCAATTTGTAAAACTGGGATTAGTCCAGAGGACTCTGTAATCAGCACAAGTCTTCACACAGCAATCTTTAGGATAAAATGCTCTTCCTTGCTCTACTGCTTCACTTCATGACCTACTGCCTCATTGTTGTCTTATATTACTCTATTTCTATTGGGCAAGTGAAATGTCATAACTTATCAGTTACCAGGCTGCAGCACTTTTTCCTGCCAATATTTTAAATAACTAAAGAAATAATGCTATGATAAATTTTGCTGAGCAGATAGGAGACACTAGGTGAGGGCTAGGTAGGTAGGAGACACTAAGGTGATTGACAGCAGTGCATGAAACTTACATCAAAATATGGGAAGCAGTGGTGGGAAAAGATGCTGCCTGTGGATGACTGAGAGTTCTACATAAATGCAGGGGACTTCTTGCTCACAGCCTTGATAGAAAATACAGTTTTAGAAAAGAATAAAAAGGAGTGAATGGAGTGAAACAAGCCTTTAGATAAAAAAGATTTGTACACTCAAGTGTCATAAAAGAGTGGTTAGGCTACTCAAAGAATCATTGTCAAAGGTATAGGAAGAAAACAGGTTTTAATATAAATTTATGAAAGTGATCCCCTCTGCTCAGCATCCATCAGACCTCATCTGGGCACTGCATCCTGCTGGGATCCCCAACTGGAAAGAGGAAAAACAAAGAAAGGCTCAGGAGAGTCAAGGAGAGTCTGTGGGGCTGGGGCTGGTTCATTGGAGCTGGTTCAGTGGAGCAGAGGAAGTGTTGGTGTGCCAGACAGCACACTACAGTGCCTATGGGGAGGTCATAGAGGGGATGGGGCCAGTCTCTTTCTAGCACTTCCTGATCAGGGAATGAGAGACAGGAACATCTTTTGAAACTAGAAAGATTCAAACTGGGGATAGGTAAGAGAAATCAAAATCCCTGTGAGAATCATTAAGCACTGGAGTGGAATGAACTGCCCAAAGAGTTTGTGGTATTCCTGAGTCTGAAGGCTTTCAAGACCCGAGTGACCACAACCCAGCCACAACATTTTGAAGTCTGTGAAGGGATGCTGGCTGAAGTCCCAGAAGAGAAAACATCACCACTGGAAGTGCAGCAAAGGTTTCTGAAGTGCCTGCAATGTCAGAAAAAAAACACTTTTTGGTTTCATTTGTTTCAGCAGCTTTTACAAACATTTATTTGGACTAAAGTAGACCCAGTTGGAAGTGACCTACAGAGATCATTTAGTTTAACTGCCTGAACACTTCAAGGGCTGGCCAATACACAGGATATTTTGAAGGCCATTGACCAAAACTTTCCTTTTAAGGCACTGGCAGGCATGGAGCATTGACACTCTCTGATAGGCCTGTTTCAGGGTTTGACCTCTTGATGAAGAAATTCTACCTAATCCCTGAATCCCAGGGAGAAATTATCAGTACCTCCCTCACCATTTCCCTTGTCAGGAAGCTGTACAGAGTATCAGTTCACTCCTCAGCTTCCTTTTCTCCAAGCCACTCAAGGTCTGAGTTCTCAGCTGCTCCTCACAGGATGTGCCTTCCAGCTCTTCCACCTGCTTTGTTCCGCTCCTCTGAAAGTATTCAGGGACCTTCACATCCTTTTTAAATTCTGGTGCCCAGCACCACACACAGGACTTAGGGTGAGGCTGCACCACAGCTCAATCCAGCAGGATGATCCAGTCTTCTGGCTGGCTTATGATGCTGCATGTGGTGCATGCTAAGATGGGGCTTGCCCTCCTGGCTACCCTGCCCTGGCTACCCAGGCACACACTGCTGACTTACACTGAGCCTACTCTCCAAAAGCAGTCCGAATCTCTTTCACCTGTGCTTTTTCTCAAGTCAAAACTTATTTTCTGGATCCTGGTTATAAATCTCGCTTTTAGGGACAACAACAGGAGCAATACCTGGGCCACACACCTGCTATATAATTTTGTGTTTGTTTCACCCAGAAAGTGCTTCCTTTTAGTCCTTCTACAATATGATGTATTGTAAGTCTCTCAGGATTTAGCCCAAATATCTTAGAATCAGAACTCTTGAGAAATACAAGCACTATAAATATAGCTCATCAGTTTTCTCTTCAGCATTCAAAACTATCAACAAACGTGTCAATTTTTTTATACTTATATATACATATTTCTTTCAAAGCAAGTTCATACAGTGAAGTGCATCCAGTCCAAAATGTTTTTTAACTTAGTGAAGAGGCAGGCGGAAAAAAGCAGATGTCTTTAGGTTGTCATAGTCTAGTGCACTGTTGTAGGTGATCATATGGCACAGTGAGGAATGCAGTACATGGACCCCTACCTGGAAAAAGGGAAAATTCATGAGTTATCTATCACATCCAATTTAAAAACCTACATACTTGGTCGTCCTTGGTCTGCACCAAGAAAGGAGACATTACCACAGAAATTCAATAGTGTCCTAGTATTAGAGTCAGCTGTTTTCCAAAATGCATGGCAAGCTATGTTTCATCCTATTTTTATCCATTTTGCTACCATCACTGCTTTCTGAATTCAACATAACTTCTTAATACTCTTATTCATTTTAGAACTCTACTCTCTCCTACAGCTTGTCTGGGTTACCAGTGGTAACAGGCTAGGTCCAAGTCTTTATAACAACTGAAGAACATTGTTCTCTGGAAGTGTTGGGGCACTGCAAGGACAGGGTCTCCCTGGGGCTGGGAGTATAACCCCTTGCACCTGGTGCCCCAGTGTCCCTGGTGTTCCTTGCAACACCTTCCTGAGAATCCTTCCTCCTTCCTGGTGGTGCAGTTGCATGGAATCAGGAACAGCGCTACATATTTGCCCAATGGCCCCACACCTTGCTATTTTCCCATTTCCTCCTAATACAGACTGCAATTTAATTCTTTGTAGCTGACAGTATATTATCAACTGGATAATAACATACATATACACACACATTTGTACACCTTTATAAGAAAACGCTTTGAATGAAATGCTCTGGAGGAGGACAGGAGTAGCCAGGCCAAACTTCAAACATCCTAGCGAGGTGCAATGTAAAAACATCTGAGTTGTATAAGACAAAGCAGGGGTCCAGAGAGGTAGGAGGGCAGAAGATTTGAAAATTTCTTATTCTTAAAAAGGCAAAATAAGCTCTGAAAATAAATTCATCTCTTTCCTATTATTTCTTTGCTGGCAAAAAATGAAAATCACACTAAAATATTTTTTATAATGCAGTTATAGGTGTCTCCCTAGTTTTGACAGAACCACCCACCTCTTTCCTGCAGGCAAAACAATTGATAAATATACATATATGTATATGTATTTACATATATTGTATACAAAAGAGCCTGTCCTATCATTCTAAACTAATCTAATTTCCCAAGGTTTACTATCAAAATTCCCTGCACCTGGTCCCCATGCCTTGATGTGGCACATGGGATGTGGTGGTATTAATAAGAGATATTTTTTTTCCTGTTTCAGAATGCAGAAATGCAAGGTTGTGTGTCTGCTTTAGAAAATTACTGGTTAAACAAAAAAAACAAAAAAAAAAAAAAAAAAAAGAAAATATGTAAGTTCAGTTTTTTACAGTTACTTACATATTTTCATGTAGGTCATGTTTGTCATTACCTAATATCATTTGGGACTTGCAAAAATTGAACATATTTGTTTAAATATTCTTTAAAATACAGTACACAATGTTACAGATAGAATGTTGCTTGGGGAATTCTTCAAGAATCTTAGGACAAATTTTATCTCAAGATTTTCAGTAATGAGCTCACACACAAAAAAAAAGTAACTGCTGGAGAAATTCATGAATGACATTCAGCTGGAGGAAAATGCCAAGGATAGAGGCTGATCAGAACATTGTAAGGGAAGAACTGAATGGGAGTAGGAACTAGAGCAGTAAACTGATAGGGTGTGGAAAAAACATTTGTATATTAATTGTTTGTATGTATGCTGTCAGCTATGTGATAGCAGTTTGATCTCACTACGTGTAATCTTCACAAGCACAAGTAAATACTAATGGCATTGCACCATGTATACTACTTCCCTATTTACAGGGCAATTCACAGTAATGGAATGATCAGAGAAATCGTGCAGCTATAGAATGGAAAAAAAAGATAAGAAGAATCTAAGTGTATCCATTACTAGTGATATATATGGTAAACAGAAGGTATTTTCTGTCTATAAGAGGAATATTTCAGCCTTTCTGTAGAAAATCTTATTAATTCCAAGATATTTATGAGAGCTCCTAAAAAACTCATTGTGCATCAAATGAGATGACTGGTGCAGCGGCTACCTGCCACAACCTCAAGCAGATGAAATGAGTTGGCTAGCACTGCCCGTGTGAGGCTGGGTATCTGCCACATGACAGGGCACCCCAGGGGAATGGCGTCTACCACCCTGGCAGTGCTGAGTGCTGAGGCGTGGCTTCACACACTGAGAGGAGATGAAGAGACAAGAGAAGGACACTTGTTTGCGAGCCCAAAGAGCCTTTATTCCCCCAGGTGTGGTCGGAACAAAATGCTCTCCGACTGGATGCAGTAACAGAATGCCCAAGAACAAAGAATGGCAGCAGATTAAGCAGGAGGTGGGTGGACAGGGGTGGAATCCTGCTTCGCCCAATGGGGACAAATGAGATAGGTATAACATAGATTATAACAACCAATGGTAACATAACAGAGGTGGGCATAAAATCCTGGGACAAATAGAAAGGCTAAGGTGGGATGATTGATACAGAACTTTCTTGAAGAAGCTGGGAGTGGTTTCAGGATTGACACCTGACAGGGAGTGAACAAACCCTGAGTGATGGAACCAGATAAGGAGAAAACAGGGAGAGGTGAGAAGATTGACAGGTAACTGTGGATCCGAGTGGCCGGAATTTGCGGGATAAACGACTTGGAACAAACCACTGTGAGGGGAAAAATAGGGAAGTACAAGGAACAAACCTAACTAACATTAATAAAACAACTGTCTAAATAAACCCAAACCACAACGGACTGTATCAGTGATGCAAGAGTCTCCTTACAAAGGCTGCCCAGGTAACTCTGAATGTCCTCTTGGACTCAGAGGTTTATCACTATAAGGATGGAAGTACATAGAATGGAAAGCAAACTTAAACAAAATGTGAAGGGTTTTTTCCTTTTGTTTTTCTCTCAAAACCTGTAAAATATTTTGCAGAACAAGTTGGGGGTTCACAGAAAACTACTGTGAAGCATGTATGCCATCTTGAACTGATACATAGTCAAAATTATCGAGTCTATGTCTTTTCTACTTTTATTCTATTATGTTATTCTCTTTCTTCTTGCCACTGCATGAACTCAGATTGTAAGCACCTTGGGACAGAAGCCATTTTAGTCGGGTTTATATACTATTTATCTCACCTGTGCCTGAAGCATCCAGGATGATATTGAGCTGCATAAAATATAATAAAATAAAATTTAAAAGTTGAGAAGGAAACATCATAAAAGCTGTCTCACCTGTGAAATCTCTGGGATCTCTATTACTGTTTATGTCCAGAAATACTACTCTTTCATTTTGTCAGCATCTCCTGTTTAATTCACAGACAAAGCAAATACATAATAATATATTCAAATATTTCAAAAAACTTGACAAAACCCCAGCCTAAGCACATTCCTATATTTGAGCAAATGTTGAGAGGTTTCTTATCTTTTCTTAGCAAATACACTTCAAAAGCAGGGATTCTTTATAGTAATCTGAATTTCTAAGAATAAAGGGTCTTCGTAGTCCGAAAAAACTTTAAAATAGATAAATAGCTCATAGTAGTTTCTTGTAATTTCTGTGCTATAATATAGCCCCCCCGTAGCCTTTTGGTGTGATTCTGTTTACTATGGTCATTAAAATTGTGAGCTTTTTTTAAAACAGCAGAATTACTACAGAAAGCTCAGCAGGTCACAGGCATCTTTTATACAAACACTACATCATGGACTGTTAAAGGGAGTGAGTCTGTGCCTCCATACCAGAGATACCAGAGGACATCCTGAGTAGTAGAAGAGTGTTTCTTCCACAGCTTTTAAAGTGCTTGGTAGAAACATACCATATTCCTCCCTTCCTTTTGATGTCTTAAGACCCATAGGGGATGAGAGTAATTTTAATTTCATAAGTAATATCTACCTGAACACTGCTAGCTGTGGATGGAGCACCAAAATGAACAGTCTATCTCTGTATTTGCAATCCTACCTTCATATCACATGAAATAGCTCTGTCTTTAATGTGGACTTTTTAGTCTTAATATGTTGCCTTGTACACAGGCCATGTCATAGAGCATTTCTCTTTCTCTCTGTCTTATTATTTAATCACCAGCTGGAGGGCTGGTTTTGATTCCAAAACCTCAGTGTCTTCCAGATCCCCCTGTCTGGGTCATGAATTGTGGAGACAGACAGCTCTAGCACTGTGGTGGACTGCATGAACTGTTACTGTTTTTCTGGATAATTGAAATATAGCAAACAAAGCAGAAAAAGAAATTAGCCCCACCATCAAAGGCCACATATGAGAAAAGGCAATGAATGTTACACTGACTCTAACAATTTCCTTTATGTTGCATAATTAGAAACACAAGCTAAAGTTTTACCTGTAGTTTTCATAGTGTGGGGTTATGCAGTGATTGCTACTTGAAATTCCTTAAAGAGTCAGCTCCACTACTGTACATCTTAGACAACCAGATTTTAAATAGATAGTTCTTCATTTGAGTAGGACATCATGTTAAGATACACTCAGCAGAGAAAGGTGATAATGTTTATGTTTAAAATTTTGTCTACCAAGTCCTATAACCTGCGTACAGTAGATTGCACACAGACTAAATCTTAGATGTCTAGTCTAAGGTTTTACTACATATAACCAGAGATGGAAGACAGAACTGGTATTGGACAGTAGGAGTCACCTGTTGTTCATAACTAATAACAACACTGATTGATTTATTTCTAAAAAGATAAAACTTCGAGATGATACAGGATTTCTCAAACTCTGTTGTGCAACTGCAAACAATGTGTAATGATAAGAATGTTTTTTCTTTTTCTGATCCTTCAGAGGTCTGTCGCTATCAGGCTGTATGCATGAAAATACAAGTCACAATTTAAAGTGAAGCCCTGTGACTCATATTGTAAGGTGAGAGAAAACACACATATGCATGTTGTACATGTGAATGTGTGAATTCTTACCTAGCTGTTGCAAATGTAGTCTCACAAACCTACATACACAAACTCTTACATGGCTGATTTTCCATTATGGAATACCCAATATTCCATTAAATTATTGAAGACCGTCCTGTTATTTTTATTACAGAGATTTCCAATATTATTATCAGTTGTCACATTTTGGTTTCCTCTTGTTGATTTTCATGCATGAGAAACACACACCCGCTGTACTGATGCCAGACCGCATCAATCTTCCTAGACTGCATCGACCTCAGGATATGTAAGAGTAGTGGATAAATTGGAAGATCAATGCCTTGTCCCTCCTGCTGTGCCAGCTGCTATTGAGAAATTAATATGAGGTTCACTATAAATAAGAGATAAAAGATGATATGGCTTACAGTGTAAAATATTAAGGCTGGACACAACGTGTTCCATGAATTTAAAGCTAAAAGCTAAGAAAATTAACCCTGTAAGAGCATCCACTGCCTTGATATATGGAAAATAGAAGACCAGAAAGAAGAAAACTCATCTTTAATAATTCTTTGAAAAAGCACATACATTTTCAGAACTGGCCACAACAGTTGATATTGTGGGAAACTATCTTTAGCCGTGCTTTAATTTATCAGAAGGAGATAGTGAAGTTTACATTATTATGTGTTCAGTAGCATAATTTAGAGAGAGCAGACTGATTAATTTAACAGTCACAGAATCAAAGAATAGCCTGGACTGTAAGGGACCTTATATATCATCTAGTTTCAACTCTCCTGCCATAGGCAGGGACACTCAGCAAACCAGATTGCTCAGAGCTCCATACAACATGGCCTAGGATGTTAGGATAGGGAGACTCAAATCTTAAGTGGTTTGAATCTCCTTTTGGAGCTATCAGCACAGTAATTAAAATGCATGGGAAACTCCTACTCATGACACACATGCAGAGTGAGATGGAGAGACATGTTCCATCAGAGGCTTGCCCTATTAGAAGCACCTTCAAAACCAGGTGATGTTCTTCTTTTGTTGTTCTTTAAGTTTCCCTAGCAAAGATATTTGATTTTCACAGAACAATTACGTCTGTGTCCTGGTTTAGGGCAAATCTGGGAGAAAACCTCCAAAAAGCCCCCTCCCCCAGAAAGCCAACCCACACGGCCCCTCCCCCAACTGGTTCAGGAAAAAATTTCCACAGAGAGAAGTGAAAAAAAAACTATTTATTTAAACAAAGCATTCCTCAGCACAAAAAATGAACAATACCAGATGACAAAACTCATTCATTGCTCTGAAGAGATGACAGATTCAGAAAATCTCTCCGGTGGGTGGTCGCTCTGTTATCAGTCCCTCTGGCGCTGGGAAAGGCTGCTGCTGCCCACAATAGGCCCCAGTGGGCCACAAAGTGCGAGCTCTCGGTGTTTCCCCGGGCCCCAGTCCGGAGCAGGTTTGAATGGATCCAAGAAAAGGGAAAGAAAACCATTCCAGGGAAAACTTGGACTGCCTCAGCTAGCTAAACAAACTAAAAAGCAAAGGAGCATGGTGTTCTGTGCCATCTGTGCCACAACACAGTGGAGTTCTGTGTTCCAGCAGAGTGTGGAGAAGTCAGTGAGGCTGATAACAAACTCTGTGCTTCTTCTTTTCCCGCCTTCACTCTCAGAGCCCATCTTGAAGGCAGAGAATATGATATGCAACATAAACAGAACACATGACTGGGGATACAAGCATCATAATGTCACCCCAGGACAGTCTGTCAATTCCCTTAGTAATAAAAAATATGTATTTACTTCACTAAACTAAATGGTGAGTGAAATTTTGCAAAAATTGCCTGAAGTTGTTCAGGGACTTAAACTTCACTTTATGCGGAATTTCAGCTCCATGTTTTCCACAATGGTGTTCACATAAGGAAATGAGTAGATTTGAATTATGATTTTTGAATGGTCTTTTGACCTTATTTTTATTCCATTTAAACTGCTAAGGTATTACAGCAATTTCCTTTGGAGTAAAATTATTTTCACATAATCAAGCATAATCCAAATCTGGTCTGACTTCAACTTCTGACTTTTTATTTTTTGTGCTTCTGGAGGAAAAATGAACTTTTGTGAATTGTGCTATCATACTTTGATTCCCTGGATAACATGCAATAACCAGAACAGAATTCATATTTTTCTAGAATGACTGATTCCCTCCAAGTCTGCCTTTCCCACCTTCACACGTACACAGCTGCTCATCACTTAAGACACAGCTGCATGCATCAAAACAAAAAAGAGCAGCTGAATATGTTTCTTATTGAGTAGGTAAATTACTTCCTTAAAGGCACTTGTACAGTAGAATAGATCATTCATTGGAACCAGATTATTTCTGGTGAATATAGAATGAATAGAAAGTAATAGGGATTGTCTAGACCTCTGCCCTTCACACCACCTGAATGTGGAAATAACTGAGTAAATTGCACCCATTGTGGAGTAGTGAAATTCTTCTCTATTATCATATGCACTCAGAAAACCATCCTGAAGCTGGGAAGAAGTCCAATGTGGTGTGCCACTATACCTACCCTGCCCCATGCCAGTGGTTCTATGCTGCATTCTGAATTATGCATAATAATTATCATGCCAATTAAGCACACAGAAACCTGTCAGCATGAATTCATATGAAGAGAGACTTCTTGTCATGAGTTGTCCCACTCTTACTTCTTTCAAGCTATTGTTGGATTTTTGTTTGTGTTGATATCCAAATTGGAATTCCACAGGTCATGCAGACAGACTTATCATTGCTTTCCAGAATTTCAAAGTAATTAAATTTTAGCCATTTGGTGGTGACTAGGCTATTTCCCATAATGTACATTATTTCAATAGATGATTTTCCTAAAATATAAAATAGGAAATCTGAAGATTTCCCAAGACAGCAAAGCAGGATTGTGCAAGCAATTTACGTTCATGTGTTTGGAGATTTTCTCCCAGATATGTCCTGTGACATATGTGACATGTGTCCTGGTTTAGGGCAAATCTCGGAAAAAATCTCCAAACAGATTTCTCTAGCGAGCAGATTCAAGCAGCCCCTCCCCAACTGGTTTGGGAGAAGATTTCCTTGGAGGAAAGTGGAAAAAAACTGTTTATTTAACAGGCAAAGCATTCACCAGCACAAAAAAATGAACAATATTAAGCAATAAAAGTTCTTGCTGCTCCAAAGAGATGACAAACTGAGCAAGTTTCCTCTGTGGGCTGTAGCTCGGCTCATTCAGTCTGCCACCAGTCCCTCCGGTGCTAGAAATGCCATGGCCCAGGCCCGGCCCGCTGGGCCACAGGTGCGAACTGCCGGTACTCTTCTGGGTGTTCAGTCCAGAGCAGTTTTAAACAGGTCCAAGAAAAAGAAAAACCACAGTCCAGGGAACTTCTCTGCCTCAGCTAGGAAAAAAACTAACTAAAAGCAAAGGAGAACTCTGTCCTACCCTCTGTCCATGCTGAAAACAATGCCGTCCAGGAGAAGGATGAGGGGAGCAAGTGCAGTTTCTGAAAACAAAATCCCACTTCTTCTCTCCCCTCTGTGGCACTCGGAACCAATCTTAAAGGTGCAAAACTTTCTGGGCTAAACAGATGAATGGGGATACAAGCATCATAAAGTCACCCCAGGACATGCTGTTAAAAGCTTATACACATGCACATGAACGCACACTAATCCACACACACACACACACAGAGTTTAAACAGAAGTCCGGTTGAGAACAAAAGAGCAGTTTGCATTGAAGACTGAAAGAAAATGACACTTTGAGTCTTAATAGTATTTTCTAGGAATTAAAACTTTCTAGAATGTATGTAATCAGTATCTCAGCCTGGAAAAAAGGAAAAGGAAAATACCCTTGAATCCTTTATTTAGGCAATACTTCTTGTTATTTATTGGTAGAAGGCAAATTGATTGTTTACTGGCAGCATCACTACATGGAACATAGGTCTTGTTTCACCTCTCCAGCTGGCTACTCTTAAGGAGAAAAAAGGAAAAAGGAAGAATTCTAACTCTGTAAAGAGAAATCATTTATCTAATAGGTTGATGTGTTAGGGCTGCAGGTGAATTTATTGGAAGTTTATGTAAAGTGCTTTGCTATTCATTTTTCTGAACTCACATCTTCCCTTTTCAAGTTTCTTCTCCACTTGCCTTTTCATATTTAGGGCTCAATTCAAAAGTAGTATACAAGTTATGTCCCACCCAAAAAAAAATTAGCAAACTTGCTTTTTATTCAAAGTCACATCTCCTAGTAGATGAAAATTGTACAACTTCCTGGAAAGAATTTACAAACCATTAAAGTTTTTTTTTTTGTTTTTTTTTTTCTTTCCGTCATTTTGTTTCTCTTTTGTAGTCTGTACTTTTTCTTAAAGTCCAAAAGTGTGCATTATATGGAAAAAGAAAAAAAAATTAAAGACCAATACCTTCTTTCACTGTCACTACCTTGCTTTATATATAAATAATGTGTATATGAAGATCACCATAAAGAATAGATAGAAGATATGGCATTTGAAGCAGAATATTAAATCACCAGGTGCTAAGTGATATAAAAAAATATCTGACCGAATTATGCCTTGGGATAAACAGAGACATTTTTTATGATTACTAGAAAAATAGCTAGTGGAGAATTTTGTCTGTGTGTTTTCTGTGTAGGCTTACATGGGGGTATGCATAGGAAACACAAGGAATTCAAACCTATTTCCTCTCTCTGCACAGCTATGCCATTCTCTCCCCACTTTCCTACACAGATCTAATGTATATCTGTGTTTGTGACTATTTGCACTTTTGTGAATGTTTTCATGATACATATTTTCCATATAGAGTGGTCATGAAAGGTGTGGGAAAGGAAAAAATGAGAAAGGCAAAGCTATTTAAGTGTCTGCACACCTGAATATAACATATACACAAAAGGTATGGCATGCAAATGCATACATATAGACATGTAAAAATGAAATGTTTTTACATATTAGCAAGCTACACATTAGCACAGATACATACCTTGTCTCCCTATACTTGTTTATATCTACATCTTCTAAGTTTACGTGTCTATATATCAAAGTGTGTTTAAACATACAAAGAAATTCAAGTGGGATACTGAGCATGAAGAATTTTTGAGAGAACTATTCTTTGTGTTTCCCACTTTGTTGGTCTTCTTTAGGTCACATCTGCAAGAAATTATAATTTGGCTTCCCCTCTCGGCTGCACAGGAGAATAATCATTGCTTATTCTATAGAGAGATGCCAACTGTTATCTTGTTGACAGGTGAAGCAGCCAAAAGCTACTTTTTCCACACTTTCAATCACAAAAAAAAAAAAAAATCAGAACATCTTTTCCTTTAATATTTACATCAATCATTTTTTTTTCTAGTTTATCCCCCGTTAAATTAATGCTGGTGTAAGGCTGTGATGGAAATTGCACATGTCTTAGGCATTCATTATGCCTAAAGTGTTACTCACTGAATGTACTTAAAAGAGGTGTTACTTACTGAATGTATTTAAAATTGTTAAAAGCAAAGACTTTAAAACTGCCATTCCTACAAAACAAACAGATACTGAGCCTTATAACACAAATAAACTTTTTGACTATTTAGACCTCAACCTTTTAAGACAAGAGTAGCATAAAAGAAACAAATAATTCAGGCTGTGGCTATATAAGTATCTTAATCTGAATCATAGGTAGAGCTGATTGGTTCTTAAAAATGAATTCAGAGACAAACAGGGAGTCTTATTGCAGGAAATGTCAGCAGTGGGGTACTCCCTTATGAAGTAATACAGTATCAGGTGGCTATTTTCTGGAATTAAGCTAAATTTGAAATTTGCATCAAGTATCATTTATTTGTAGGAGCACTCAACAGACTACAAACTATATTTTAGCAATGTTAAGAAATAAAACCAATGCCTGTTGCCTGTCCGTGTATCATGCTCACTTTAAGACATTTGATTGTCTCTGCTCTGAATATTCATCATATCCTTTGCACTGCTGTGGCATACTGCCCTTTAACGTTATGATAGTTGCAGTCACTTATTTTTATTGTGGTGAATTTTTTTTTCGTGTTTTTTTAACTGCCCAAATGCTGACACAAGATGAGAAGGAACTCTTCACTAACCTGCAGTCTGGCTAGTTTACTGGTTTGTGAATTCAAAACACTCATACTGTCACTCTATAGCCCTTAGAACAGATATGAGGGATATTGGTTAGAACATGACAATGTTGGACAGAGATGAACAATAATCCAAGAGATTAATATATTTTATGAATTGTCACTAATTCCAAGGCTAATTCTCTTGTATTATTAATAAAATGCAAATAAATAGAAAGATGTTTGAAAAATTGTCAGAGTATAACATTGTCTTTTCTTATGCCAATCAAACATATTTTTTTAAAAGGACAGATGAAATAATTTACAGTGCAAGTCAGAATTACAATTAGTGACTTCCTGTTATATGTGAAAAAGTATTTCTGCAAACAACATTGTGTACTGTATACAACAGTATAAGGTCCTTAGAGTCATTAGCCAAATTTTCATTTGGCCAGTGTTTTCACAGAGTCATTATCACACATCCACTTTCTAGCAGCAGTGGGGAACAGGGGAAATAAAAAGAAAACAGTGCCATGCATGGCCATTATAATCACAAATTACCTACAGTCCTGGAGACATATGAACAGTCTTTCTATACTAGAACCCGTAGTGTAGACTTTTGAAAACACCAAATAAAATATTAGCTAGGTGGTAAGAGCTAAGACCACTAACATCACTAGTGGTACACTGAAGCACTTTAACAACTGGCTTGAAACAAGATTTAATGTACACAGATTTGCATAGCCAACTACACTTTATCAGAACAACATGATCCATTATTTTCACTACTTCATTTCAATTTCTGCATAGTGTAAGGAAGTGCAAACAACATTACAATTCATTTTTTCATTTCTTACTCCCTTCTTTTGTTAATCTGGAAAGAATAATAAGTTAATGAAGACAATTGTCTTGGCACATTCATACGGTAGAGCTGCTTGATAAGATGTGACTTGCAATAGTAAAGTGTCAATAGTGTTAAAATAAAGAACTTAAAGAGATGGAAGGCATGCCAAATAAAACAAAAATCTTCTGGTTTTAGCAATACTATTTGCAACATAAAATATGATGCATGACATGATGCTCTTGGTAGCCTACACTCTGATAATTATAATGACATCTAGAATTACTCAATGCTTAAGTGTTAAATAGAAGAATATCCGAGTGTCATTATTTCCTCCTTTTTTCTGCAACATGCACCATATATATTTTTTTAGCCTTCTTAGGTTGAGAAAGGAACCTACAAACAGCAAAATTAGACAACAAAAAGTTTCTTGCCTTCTCTTGTCTGAGAAGAAGCAAGCACTTTCAAGGAGTAGGAAGATGCAGTGTTTCATTTCAAGAGTGAATGCATACCTTCCAAGAAATAAAGGTAGAAATATTAATCAACTCCAAGGCAAGCAAACAAAGATACTGATTCTGACATATTCCTGAGATAAATGGATATATCACCAATTTAATGTAGATTAGGCAGAAAGCATTTCTGACAAGAATTAAGGAGTGTAAGTAGTCCTTCAGAGTAATGCATGTATGATTTTGTATTTTAATTTCAGAATTTTAGAGTTTATTACTTTTTAATCTTTGTTTTGATTAAAAAAGAGAAGTTAGTGAGTCTTTTGTGTTACCACTAAGTTATTTGAGATAAAAATGGTCATTTATCCCCATACCACATTATAATGGTAACCTCTTATTTCCCTTTCAGTAAATATTTTCCAAATAAATAATAAACTACCTATTACTAAACAGTGTTTTTTAAAATCAAGTACTGTAATACTTTGCCCATTTTTCAATGGTGTTGATGGATTTTTTTCTCCTTGTCTAAAAGAAAAATATTAAATTCAAGAAAGCAATCTGATTTTCTGTATTTTTTGTATGTTCAGTGATCTCTGGGTTGTTCCAAACCACATGGTATATTTGGCCACTCATTTAAGATTTAATTTCCTACAACTTTTGGTTAAAGATTGACTTCTTGTCTCTTATGAGGTAAATAATCTGTCCAATTGTTCATTCTCCATCAATTTGGTATTTGCTCTCCAGAATTATGTGCCCAAAATTTGGCTTTAATATTATGTCCAGCACACAGAAATACACTGTCTCCTCAAATACTGACCAAAAGAGCATGAACTCTGACAGACTCAAATGACTATGTTCACTGTTTGCTGAAGATCCTAAGATCCTCAGAGGCTGAATGACAATATTGACAACGTACTAGGAAGTGCGCTGTTTCAGGGTCATGCCTTCACGATCCTTTAATAATGGGCACTGATAGGTTCTGGATCCAGAAAAACTAGAATTGATAGGCACAATTTTCCATAATGTTTGACATAGCTCTGCCTTGCGGCGGTGCATCATTTCTCCCGGCTCTGGGCAGCTCTGGCACCTTCCGGCACCGCCTTCCTCCGGAGCTCGGGCTTGCCGCTTGTCTCCCGCGTGCCGCTGCAGCGGCTCGCCAGCCGGGGCTTGCGAGGTTTTGCCGCCCATGCGAGGGTCCGAAGCGAAGAGGGGAGGAATGTCCAAATCACCCACGAGGGAGGCGGGAAGGTTTTATTGTTGCGGAGAGCTGCAGCGGAAGCGCCGCGACCCGCGCTTCCAGCGCCCGCGTGGGGGAAATGGTGGCCAGGACTGGGGGGGGGCGGGATGATATAGAGGGTGTGACAGGGAGGGCAGACACCCGCCCGCCCAACTGGTGCGGGTGCCGCGGTGATGACGTGAGACAGCGACCAACCAGAACACCACAGGAGCAGACTCGGGGCTTCAGGGCGAGTGGGATTGTGGAATCGGGGTGACAGACACAGAACTCCCAGGACTGGATGGGGCAGTGCTCACAGGAGTTGCGGTGGGACCCTCCACTGGCAGGCAGCCTGGAGCAAGCCACCGCAGGGAGGGGGAAACATGGGGGGTTCACGGGGGTACACAGGACTTGGCTAGGTAACATAGATTAGAACCCCTAATCTAAACCCAAACCTGGGATGCAACACTGCCTGGCAATGGAAATTTAAGTTATTGCTCACTTATATTCTGTCATATGTCACAAAATTCTGACTTGTTTTTTTTTTTTTTGGATACTGAACTACAAATTCGTCATCCATTTTTCTGGTTCAGCAGTGGAGAAATCAGTGGAATGGTATCAGTAGCAAAGCAAGCAATGTAGCAAATGAAGAATTAAGTAACTGTAACGGTATCACTATATCTTGTCTGTCTATCTCACAGGATGCTTTCCTACTAAGCTCCACACCTTTCTTTCAATAGTTGAAATAAGAAAGGAGACATATTTTTAAATCTTGATAGCAGTTGACTAACTAATTTCTTTAATCAAGTAATCTTTGTGTAATAATGGGATAAAGAATGGAATAGGGGTTAGATCCTTGATATATAAGGGAGAAATAACCAACCTTTTATGTAAATAGAGGGTTCCAGAAAGGCAGAAAGCTAGTTATTACTTCTAGACTACTCATTTTCATCTCTCTTTGGATAGTACATTAACTCCTGAAAACAGTAATTTTTAACCACAAGTGAATGAGTTAAGCACAACCAGGCAAAAGAAAATAAGTGTGGCTACAGTAAGTGGTCTGAGTTCAAGGTTTAAAATAAGGAAGAGGGAACCTTCATTGCACAAAATCATTGTAAATAAACTTTGTGACTTGTTTTCTAGGAGTTTCAAAAAACTATAGCATGAGGCATTTCAAGGAAGTTCACGTTCAATGGGCTGGTACAGATACAAGCTGACAGTTTGGGGCAGTTTATAAGCAATTGTTCAGCAAAGAGAGAGAAATTACAGGTGCCACATATTCAAAAGAATATCACCCAGATCATGATGCCTGCTTCAACATTAGTAGCAATGAAGGGATTAAATATATGTTTTCCCAGGTGAAAAGGTAGATTTTTTCAGATCTTGAGACAGATATCCATCTATTATGGACTTGTAATAGGAAATAGTTACTTGAGGTATTGAGAAGTGTCCCACAATTTTTTTCTATGTCTGTCTTACATACATGCCTATAAACCTGTGTGTGATTTGTAACATATGTAGTGTAATGCTGGACAAAATTAACAATATATCAAGGATAAGAAGGATGAAACACTTTACATCATGGTAAAGTATTCTGAAGAAATCAGAGGTCCCTGTTTGTTTTCATATGTGTATTAAGGATATTGTCAGAAGAAAGGAAAATGTTGCAACAGGATAAAACTCTTTTCAGTAAAAGGAGTTGTCTTCATAACTTTTCTACTGACTACATACTTAAACTTGATATTTTTTTTTTCCTAAGAAGAAGAACACAGAACAAAGAGATCCTCCCAAAGTACAGCTGTGATATCTGACTTAACATCACCCTGTGAAATATGGGGCAGAGAAGTATGAGAAGACCTGAAATTCCTCCTCCAGTTCCAGGTATGGGCAAGGGAGGTGGTGGGGAAGTGTGTAGGGGAAGCTGTCAAAACTAAGGAGGCAAAACCATATGTTTTTTCCCAAATGGTTTCAAAAGGAAGCCAATCAAAATTATATGATTCTGATCCGAGGGGTGCATAAAAAGGTCACTATGTTTAGTGTTCAGCCCTTCAGGTGATTGATGTGAAATACTTAGTACTTAGGGCATTTTTGGCTCAGTAAGCATTGTCTAAGGTTTTAACAGTGGAGAAGAAAAACACTGCAGCCTATAGTGCACTGATGACCTAAGGACACATATTTTCTTCATAATTTGATCAATCAACTTAAATCATATGCTCTCACCTTTTCGCAATTTTCTTTTCCTTACACTTATCAAATCTGCTTTTGCTGATAGAAGAGCATACCTGGAGCTGGTAGCTGTCACAGACAAATACTTCAATTTGCATCTTTTTGTTGAACAACTAACTGCAGTTTTTGCATGAGGGAATACGTTCCTGTTTTCACCATGTCTGTCACATAAGAACAACTTAACCTGCCCAGTAGCGCACTGTTGCCAATTAAGCTATTGTCTAATGAAAATAGTAGCATTTGTTATTATCATACTTTCTGTGGTGGAAACCTACACATAACAATAAAAAACCAAAGCAATGGAACTCAGATCCCAAATACCTCACAGCTCACAGTTTGGAATTATGTTTCCAACATTAATATTTGAAAGATATAATAAATAATAATAATAATGAATAGGAATAATGTATTATTATATTTTAAATTCTCAGCCATCTCATATTTTCTGCAATACTTCTCACTAATTAAAGGAAAATACCTTGTGGAATATGTTTTCAGTTATTTGATTAGATTTCATTAATGCTGGTTATTGAAGTCAATATAAATTCATTCTAAAAAAATGAGACCTAGAGCTTTGTTAACAGAAAACTGGATCTTCAAACAGTTACTTGTTCTGCAGTAGACAGAAGGCACAAGAGCATAAAATAACTGCAGTCAATCAATATTATTTGTGCTCAATATCTTTGAGGAGAGGTGTTCATCTCAACACATGAAAGCATCCTTAAAAAAAACCGAAATCTAATGAGTTGACACATTTTCTGCCTCATGTTTTTGAGCTTTTCTACTTCCTCCCTTCTTAAATTGATTATTTATTTTCTGAATGTACTGTTGCTTTGGCATTTTTTAGCTGCCTTTAGTTTTTTTGCAGTCAATATATGAGTACACTCTTTGATCTCCTCTCACCTCAAAGATTAACTCTAGAGAAATTATTCTGCCCATATAGATTTCAATTATTAAATCTATTCAAATCTATTAAATCTATTCAAATAGATTTCAATTACTAAATCTATTGAAAAGCAATCTGTGGACTGATTATTTAGGTAATTTTTATAGCATAAAATCCAGAAAATTACTCTGATAAAGTCTGTGAGAACAGGATTTTCTTGCAGTTCTACATAAAATTGTAGGAGATTGTGTAAAAGAAAGAGTGATATTGCAAAGAATCTGAAGTGTAGATATGCACATGGCTATTTTAAAGTCTAAAATGGAAGTCAGACTGAGTCTGAAGTACTCTATACAGTAAACTTTGGAGAAAGTGATTTTTTTTTCTTTTATTTTTTTCCATAACATTTTCACCTGTAGGCAGAATAGGTAACCAGATTATTTCCTTCAGAAGCAAGAAATTTACTTTTGTAAACACACAGGAGTAGAAGACTCCAGCTTTTTCAGTCAGCTTCTCCTATTGGTATGACCAGTACTGGGCTAAGAAAATGGAACTAGACATTCATGTGGATGAAGATCTTGAACCAAGAAATGTCTAGTAAAGATCTTGACCACCAACCTGTGTGAGGACAGAAGGAGGTGTGGAATGCTGAAACAAAATCCCATGCACCATAAAATATACTTGAGACCTCTAATAGCCACAAAAATCCCTCAGAATACACTCCATGAAGATGCCTACAGTGTGCTGAAGATTGATCAGCAGAGTCTGGCGACCGTCCTTTCATGTTCAGAGTCTAATGAGGCCAAAGTCTAGCTTCAACTCAGCCTGAAAATTAGCATTACTGAAATTAGTAGGAGTGCTGCTACAGCTGTCCCAAAGGCAGGTCAAGTTCAGCATGACTACAAGTATTTCAGAGCTTTCACATCTAGTTAAAATACAAGCCTGGTAGTACTGCCGCTGTCATATCACTTCTGAAATCCAGCAAAAGTTTGTTAATATTGATATGGTTAATATACATCAAACAGGATTCCTTCAATTTTTTGAATAGAAAAATTCTCCAGTGTTGACATTTCTTCACTGAACTCTCAGGATTGTTTGGTTTCAGAGACTGTAGGGCCCAAGACACATTTTGTTTTAAATAATCCTTTATAAAAAATTCAGCTTTCAGTCTAATATGATTGAAACTCAGCTGGAGCATGTTTTATAATGCATTGAACTGGAAAGACTATGGTTGTTGAATTATTCAAAAACATGATAAGGAAAATAGTGATATATATGTGTGCATACAGGAAGAGGTGATCAAAGAAATCAGGGTGACTTGATATGTCTTGTTATCTCATTTTATTTACTTTTCAGAACTCATCCAAATATTAGAGGGGAAAAAATCAATATCAATTTTCACCTCTGTCACGTTCCACACTTCAATTATTAATGAATGTCAAATTTGACCACAATTCTTCATACCACCTCTCTGCAATAATATTTCTGAGCCTTTATTAAAAATGTAAAATTGTCATTGAATTTCCAAATATGATTCTCTGATGACTAATTCAGCTTGTTTTATTAATAAGTGAGTTCTGATGAGTAATACTAATTTAATATAGCTGCATGTAAGATTAAACCATAAATTATTCCTGCTGAAGGTGATGAGATTTGACTGCTGTGTAGTTGTTAGGTAAAAACCTTCTGTATTAACCCTGAGCACACTGAGTACAATAGCTTTCTTTATAGAAATTAAACCGTTAATATTTTCTGTTTATATCAGGAATCTTCTGCATATTTTTATTCATACCAATCCTTTATCTTTTATTTAAGATTATGAAAACAATGAACAGTTACCACACAGTGAATTACACATATACAAATACACTCAATAAGTGCATGTAGACCTAAAAATATAAACACAGACAAAATATAAAATTAGAAATCTCTTAGTTCTCACTCAGTGGAATGGTATCTAAAATGAGAATTTCTTTCAAATGGGCTTTGACCTTATTGTCACTCACATTAGAACATTTCACACTGTTGTTTTCTGTTGTTCCTGCAGTTTAATAATATTCTCTGTTTCCATGGAGTGCTAAGAGCTGGAAAGTAAATTCTCTTTTAACAGAATCCAGATCATTAAAACAGTTTTTAATTCATGACTTTACAGCTTTACATACTGTATTTTATATTATTTTTGATTGAGTCAGGAAAAGTCAAATTGTTTTAAAGATAAGTTAAAAATTATTCAATATCATGCCTAACCTGAAGGAGGCTAAGATGCACCTTCCAAAGTGTGATTTTAGGATATGTTTCTTTTGATATATTGCATTTAAAATATTCCAGACAGAGCTGAAATTTAATTATTGCAACTCATGTAACATTCAACAGCCTTCCTATTTGAAGAGTATTCTCAGGACAAAATACCTTCAAAATTTCTAGAATATAAGATCCAAAGTTATTGCCTTTCAGGCAGATGGACCATTTAATTTAATATTGCATTCATTTGCCATTTCTAAATAGGACAGCATGATAAGGCACATATGCAGTCACATGTACACATAAAAATTTGATCTTTATCACTGAAGTTCAACCATCCATTGAATTACATTATTCACCACATTTATATTAATTTTTTTTCTTAATATTAAAATAAAAACAGTACACTGAGCATGATCTAATACTATGCTCTGGTAATAAAGAAACCCAAGAGCATCTTGAAAGTGTATGAAAAGGAACAAGTCCAGTAGGTTATGAGGAGTGGTTATTTCCTTCTACATAGTGCTCACTAGACCAAATCTAGATGCTATCTCCAGCTTGATTGACACAGATTGACACTGATTAACTGGACATAGTTCTGTGGAGGGCAGAGAAAATGAACAGGCACTAGAGAAGATGCCCTTCTTCAGGGACACACTATAGGACCAGGATTTTTTGGCCTGGAGAAGGGATGGTTTTGAGGCACTTACCATCAGCACCCTTGAAAAGGATACCAAGGAGCTGCAGTTAGGTTCCTTGCAGCTGTTTAGAACAGGAGAACAAGAGGTGATGGACATAAACTATGACAGCAGAGGTTTAGACTAGCTATCAGGAGAAATATTTTCCTAAATATGACAGTCCAGCAGTACAGCAGAGATCTGGACAGGTCATACTATATTCACCATGAAGGTCTTCAGATTTCATCTGGACAAAATTCTGAGTGACCTGATCTGATCTTGAGATCAAGGCTTATCTTCCTTCTGCCCTGTAGAAACTAAATTCATCTATTATTCTCCAAAGCATACTAAACAAGGGAAAACAATATATATCTGAAGTTTGAAGAATATTTAAGTCTTTGCAATCTTGTGAAATTTCATGGACTTAAAGTGAAAAATGAAATAATGGTATCATTCTTAGTTGTAGACTGTTATTGCAGTTTCTTGCCACCCCAGCTAACACAAACGTATCAGGGATGTAACTAATCATTAACAGACTTCCCTTCCCTTCCCTTCCCTTCCCTTCCCTTCCCTTCCCTTCCCTTCCCTTCCCTTCCCTTCCCTTCCCTTCCCTTCCCTTCCCTTCCCTTCCCTTCCCTTCCCTTCCCTTCCCTTCCCTTCCCTTCCCTTCCCTTCCCTTCCCTTCCCTTCCCTTCCCTTCCCTTCCCTTCCCTTCCCTTCCCTTCCCTTCCCTTCCCTTCCCTTCCCTTCCCTTCCCTTCCCTTCCCTTCCCTTCCCTTCCCTTCCCTTCCCTTCCCTTCCCTTCCCTTCCCTTCCCTTCCCTTCCCTTCCCTGAACTTCCCTTCCCTGAACTTCCCTTCCCTTCCCTGAACTTCCCTTCCCTGAACTTCCCTTCCCTGAACTTCCCTGAACTTCCCTTCCCTTCCCTTCCCTGAACTTCCCTTCCCTTCCCTTCCCTTCCCTGAACTTCCCTGAACTTCCCTGAACTTCCCTTCCCTTCCCTTCCCTGAACTTCCCTTCCCTTCCCTGAACTTCCCTGAACTTCCCTGAACTTCCCTGAACTTCCCTTCCCTTCCCTGAACTTCCCTTCCCTGAACTTCCCTGAACTTCCCTGAACTTCCCTTCCCTTCCCTGAACTTCCCTGAACTTCCCTTCCCTGAACTTCCCTTCCCTTCCCTGAACTTCCCTGAACTTCCCTTCCCTGAACTTCCCTGAACTTCCCTGAACTTCCCTTCCCTGAACTTCCCTTCCCTTCCCTTCCCTGAACTTCCCTTCCCTGAACTTCCCTTCCCTGAACTTCCCTGAACTTCCCTGAACTTCCCTTCCCTGAACTTCCCTGAACTTCCCTGAACTTCCCTTCCCTTCCCTGAACTTCCCTTCCCTGAACTTCCCTTCCCTTCCCTGAACTCCCCTTCCCTTCCCTGAACTTCCCTGAACTTCCCTTCCCTTCCCTGAACTTCCCCTCCCTGAACTTCCCTTCCCTGAATTTCCCTGAACTTGCCTTCCCTGAACTTCCCTGAACTTCCCTTTGCACTTTCCTTGGAATTATGCAAGGAATTAAATAATCTTCAGATGGGTCCTTCTTTTGATTTTACATTAGAATATTAGCTTCATAATCACACATGTATGAATCCTAATTTGTACTTTATTAGAGATATACAAATTACTCTGCAACTTATTGCTCTGTATAATGGCCAGACTGCTTTGTGTTCTTACTTAGCTAGGTCATTTTGTTATAAGAAAGCAATTAGAACATTGCTCAAATCTGAAGCAGGAAAGTAAGTGGCCAGTGGTTTTAGTTCTGTATTTTGGTCTATCTGATTTAATTTGTTTTCAGTGAACTCTTCCTGGCACACCTTTCACTGACTTTGAAACCTGAAAGTCTTTTGACAAGAACAGGAAAGTAAGATTGTGCCCATGAGTTTCTGAATGTTGCAGAAATTTATAAAGTAAAATGAACTCATTATCTTCTTTATAAAATACATCTACCTCGAAGTTTTGGTCTACATTTCTATACAGGCTTATTCACCCTTGTGAAGAATATTTTTTTTTGTTTAAGGGTTTTTGTTTTCTTTTGTTGTTTACTTTTACATTACACAAAATAATTTTTTCAGTTCAGAGTAATGAAAAAAAGGATTCACAATAGGAAGGCAGCAAAGAGATGAGATTTCAAATAGCATGCCAATATGATAGTCTAGGTAGAACACCTGGAAGAGCTACACTGAGCAACAGATGCTAAGCACATCAGTTATCAGTGAACATGCAGTGTTCGGCAGAGAAAAATGTGTATCAGATATGGGAGAAATATTAAATCACCCATAAACCTCAGGGAGATTATACTGTTTTATTGCACAGAAATATTTTGCAAAAAAATGTAGGAATCAAAACACTTTGACTGTTTCTTTCTCTGTACTCTCTGGTGTTTGTGCAAAGTCTTAGAGATGATCCATTAATCATCAGAAGAAAAAGGAAAACTGTGAAGAGAAGGAAATTTTTAAGTATTGAAGTTTTAACCCAGAATAGATAGATTAAAGCAATATATTATAGCAGATTCTTCAAAGCTTTGAGGGAAAGGGGAGCCACACACATAATTCCAACCTGCTCCAAATAGGGTGAAGGGAGAGATATTAGAGAAATTAATTTTGAACTGTAGAAAACATATGGAAAGCAAAGGTAGAAATAACTCGTAAGTTTATAGTCAAAGAATTTTACGAACTTTTCCAGAGGGGGACAAGATAAAATTTAGAATCAGTTTATTACCTTTTCCTAGTCAATTACTTGCTTTTTAAAGTGTAGATGCTACAACTCCAAAGCCTCATAAAAGGAAGTTAGCTGGTAACACAGGTAGTTCTGGCTGAGTAAATAAATTAACTTTGCCCAAAGTCACTGAAATTACATACTTCCTTGCAATATAAAAGAGTGAAGAAGAATCAAGGGTAAATTTTTAATTGCAACTACATGCAGAAAAACTGCTTTTGATGAAGGAATATAGGAATATAGGAAAGAGTGAATACATTTGGGAAAAATCATAACCTGATTTCTTGCAGAGGTCCTGTGTGACTGCATACTGACTCAATGGGCAGGTTTACCTGAGAAATAATCCCTCAGTGTTCTCCAGCCCTTCAACTATCACATCATCTGCTTCACAACAAAAATTAAAAATTTCACAAAGCTGCCAGCACAGCTTCAGTCCAATATCTGGCTTAGAGACAAAAGAGGTGACACAGACAGATTATCTGGTAGTTCATATGGGACATCAGGAAAAGATTCTCCACTGAGAGAGTGGTCAGTTTCTGGGGCAGGGTCTCCACAGAAGTAGTCATAGTATCATGACTGCCAGAGTTCAAGGATCATCTCAACAATACCCTGAGTCATATGATTTAGCTTTAGGTGGTCCTCTGAAGCTCGGGGTGTTAGAGTTGTTATGGTCCCTTCCAACTTGAGATATTCAATAAATCTGTGATTTCCCAAAATCTAGACACAAAGGTCAATTGTCCAACCTGGTGCTGTTACACTCTGGCAAAGTTCGAAACTACTGAATTCAAAATGCTGAATTAATTTATGAGGACCTTTATAATGGATTCTTATCTTTTTCCAGTGATCAAAAGTCCAGACTTCTCTCTTCCTTGGAAGCAAAACAGAAATAATTTTGTTCTTGACCTCTAAATAAAAATGAAGTTTAAACCATTATGTTTTGGATACAAAAACTGATCTTACATGACTAATTTATCTTCAGTGATTAGTCAAAGATTGCAGCTAGTTCAAGTGTGAAACATCTCACCAACAAAATTAACTGAAATAAACCTGCCACAGCATTTGTTATTGCTTTTCAAACTTGAAGTTTGGGGGTTTTGAAAATTTTCTTCAAATTAATTCAATTTAAAACATACTAATCTATGGGTGAAGTTTATTTTTGAAATTTTTTCATCATTGTCAATATCAGTATATTTACTCTCTCAATTTTATTCTTTATTTCTACTGTTGAAAAGTTACTCTAGGGCTTAAAAATATGAAATTCTCAGGTGCTTTCATCAGCACTAAACTTTTTGTTTTGCAGTTGAAAATATCTGGTCATCAAAAACTAAAGGGATTTTCCTTTAAAAAGTAAATATATTAAATGTCCTGATGGCTGCTCGGAAGAGATTTACTGCCTCTTTTTTTTTTTTTTTTTTTTTAATAGTGAAGGAAATAATATTTTTAGGGAAAAAGCTAAACAAAACAAATTGTGTTTATTCCCACAATTATTTTTTATTTTTCATTAGCAAAAATTGATTAATTTTATTAGTTAAAAATGTGAAATTTCAATATGTCTTTTTGATCCTCTTTTTAATTCCTAGGAAAATGCATGTTATCCACATTGTTTTTGTACATACTACTGTCTTGAAACGAAGTCAGTAGTAACACTATGTGCAGTCCCAGAATTATGCAGTGACATATCTGTGAAATCATCACTCTATCTTCAGTCATTAAAAAATAAAAATTCTAGATCACTGCCACTTCATTGTATTGACATGGAAAGAAATTAACAACATACTTCCTTTACTTTGCAAATAGGACTCAGGTTGCCATAAATAAACCACAATAAAAATAGAATCTCACTGGAATGTTTTCAAAAATTCTTTCTTGGAAATGGACTTGTAGTTTTCAATCTTCGTATCAAAGAAGCAGTCAAATTACACACAGTCTTACCAGTCACATTAAAATTAAAATAGTAGTGACCAAAAGGTAGTTTTGAGATAACACTTACACTGCTGTACACTGAAAATGAGATGAAGTTGAAAAGATGGCAGAAGAGGGGTATTATGTGAAAAAAAACACAAATAGTTACTGTTTCACCAGAACTGCTGAATACTGATATGCACCTCAATTTGCATTTTAAATGCAACATATGCAAGGGAGAGATAATGATTACAAAATACTAAACATACCTAACTAAAGTTAGTGAAAACATATAGTAATTTAATCTCTTAACTTGGCTTAAAACACGCTCCGTTCAATCGTTTCTTCAAAGAGAGTTTTCTTTAGCAAGATGGCAAAGGGCAAAATCCAGAATAATTTTGTTTACATTTTAGTTCAGGTTCAATCTTTTTAGTTGTCGATTTGCATCAACTAAAATCTTGAACTGGGAAAATAGGAAATTTTAATATCTCTGATTAAATGTCTCATTAAGAACATATTACATTGTGTACTTAAGTGACCAGGGCTGGATGGATGTGTTATCTACAGTAATTAAAGAACTGTGATACTCTTGACTGCAATTTATTTTTCCCCAGCTTCAATCATATATTTGATCTTTAGTGACAAAAAGGGTTTCACTTGTACAAGAGTGAGGGCTTGAGCAGTTAGCCCTACCCCCCTGTAACTACATTATTTCAAAATGCAAGTAAATGGTACTGTTTGAAATGCATTATCCCTCTTAAGAGAAAAATTACATAAGGAGCCCAACAGCAGTTATGTAAGTTGTTATGTTCCTGATCATCTTCAGACTGATTTAAGCCCATACGTCATTTAAAACTTTAGCAACAGACTTGATATATGAAGTGGGAACTTATATAAGAACCTATCAAATTCTTTTAAAGCTGATCACAAGTTTGTTGTACTCCTTTATTAGGAATAATAAAAAATATCATTTGCTTTCACCTCGCTGATCTAACACAGTTGAAGAAAACAGGGAAAAAAATGCAAATCTAAAAATGTAATCTAAAAGGAGATTGGTCTGCTTATCCAGCATAATAAAGGCTGGTTTAGTGTTCAGCGAAGTTACAGTGCTAACAGTGAGAGCAATATTTCAATAGGGAAGTACATTTTAAAAATTAAAGTTGTATTAACTAAAATCACCTGTATGTTAACATTTTTCGGCACAAAAGCCTATTTGTGAATGCTGGAAGAGAGATTTTTTCAGGTTTTGTGTTTGTTTTGGAAAACCAGCTTAAAAATTATAAGCCCAATCCTAAACAACAAAATACTCCTTTCTGAGAGTGTCTCCAAAGCTGCAAAAATAGAAAAGTGTTTCAAGATACTGACTTGGGAAAACTGCTTGGGAAGGACTGATGAATAAGCATTAAAACCATTTGTATTTCATAGAATGAACTTTAACTTTCTAACCCTCTTTTCTATATACAAAAATTCTCTATTGTAGATAATTGCACTGATGGCAGAACTGAGAAAATAGGCCAGTCATGTGTTGGTGCTAACACAGTGCCAGTGCACCCATGAAAAAATATTTTTCTCAAATGGCTGCTGTGAGATGTGACTAGAAACAGAGCAAAGCAGGCTCAAGCTTAGAAATAAAGAAAAAAAATTATTAACCTACATTATAATAAAAGGAACACACAAGATTCAGAATGAAAACCTTCCAAAACATTCCTCCTCCTCCCACCCAATTTCCACCAAAGCACAGTGAGACAAAACCTTGGACCCTCGATCAAGTTACCACCCCTCAGATAATTAATTCTCAGTCCATCAGGGGAAAGAGGAGTCTCTCTTGCACACAGTTGAAACCTCTTGTGTTTCCATGTCACACATGGCACCGCCCAGAGAAAATCTGCTATTGTGACATCCTTCTTCCATGTACAGCGCTCTCACCAGTGTGCATGGACCAAGACTGCTCACAGGGTTCCTTTTAAGGATGCTTTGCCAAGTACCAAAAAACAACAATTTCTCATTTTGGGACAACAGTCCCCCCCCCCCCATTTTCTCCCCTGGGGCCAAGGGTCTGAAAAGAGGAGATCTTCTTCTTCCCTGAAGACAGGACACCACCACACCCTCCTCATCTTTCTCTGTTTGCTTCACTCCTGCACATAGTGTCACTGCAGCAGGTCACTCTCACTCCTGCACTGGCAGTCACTGAAGCAGGTCACTCTCACTCCTGTCACTCTCTTGGCTCAAGCCATCACAACCCCCTAAATGCAGTCTCTGTGTTACAGGAAAATTGGTTCAGTCTATTGGTTCAGTACACAAGAAAAAGTCCAGCCAAAAGCCACTCCATCATCTCCTCCCACGTAGGATTCTTTCCCATCTTCTTCTGACATCTCAGGCCCCAGGCCATCCCTCTTCTCTTTCAGATCAAGGAGGATTAGTGTTTCGCAAAGTTTTCTTTGTCCAAGAAGGGGTTAAAGCCTCAACCTCCACTGCTCTCATGACGGCTGAAATCTCACAGCAGGCTGCCCAGAACTCCCACGGCTGGGCACCTTCCCCCACTCCCTTCTCTTTCTCCTCTGCTGGTGTACTGCTGGCACATGATATCAAATCTCCAGGTGGCACAGGCTCTCTTTCTCCGGGTGGGTTGCCTGGGACATCTCAGTGTTTCTCCACCCTTTCTGTCCTGCAGAGGCTGGCCCATTTCCAGTCTCTTCACCCCCTTTCTCTGTCCAGGGCTCCGGCCTACCTCTCCCAGGCTGCATGGCTTCCCCTCCCAAACCAAGCCTGTGGCTGGGCAGGGAAGGTCTGAACTCTTCACTAAGCAGAACAAAAGAGAGACTTCCCCTGGGCGTTCTCTGCTTTTAACCCCCTGTGTTCTCAGAGGCGTGTCCATGTCTTCAGTGGTCACACCAGGTGTCAATATTCAAATCTGACTACTGATTCCTTTGGCTATAACTTCCCAAGAAAACTCACTTCCTTCTCAACCTAGGACAGCCCAAAAATAGGCTATCTGTGATTTTGTTAACTGCTCCAGAAGTCAACAAGCTTGACTTTTTATCTATGCCTAACAAATCTTTTGACAAGCTTGAAAACCATTTCCAAATGTATTAAATGGGATGAACAAATTTCAAAGAATGAAAAAGAAGGCATGAAATACAGTGTCTCCATTAAAACAGAAAAACTTGGGGAGGGAATAAAGAAAATTTGTTTTCAGACTTGGAGCTTAAAATTCTTGTTAGTTTGCCTAGTAATGACTCTAGGATTCTTAGCATGCTGCTAACAGGCAAGCAGCAAAACAATTTACTGGTTTACCGCCTTTGATTTTATGCTCCTTGCAGTTGTACCATGTCAAACAAAAATAATTCAAATATGGCAGTAAGCAAATCAGAGAAAACTTACCTCTAAACACCTATTTCACATGCACATCCTGTTTCAGGCTTCAGAGGGTAAATGGATAAAACACTGGGTTTAACTCTCAGGTCAAGGCTGGAGTAATAACTAAAATATGGATTTGCGTTGTAAAACTGTAAGACATGCTTGGTCACAAATACCATGCAATTTTCCTTCCCCTGAAGAGATATAAGTAGGTACACTAATGGAATTACCCCTCACTCTTCTGAAACACAAATTAGGGTTTGATGATATAGCACAGCTAACTAAGAAAACTTCCTATAACTGAGATACCAGAGATCATATAGCAGGCACATTTGTATGCACAGTTCAAAGAACAATGACTCAGACAATTAATGCAGAAGTGTAGAGAAGGCTAGTGCACTTGAAGTCTCTGAAAATTTTCATTAATGTAATTCACTGCACATCATCAGCATTCCAAAATACAAAGCTGCATATTTTTTCTGCTACTTTTGAACTGGGAAATAAAACTCCATAAAAAATTTTCTATTAAAAACAGAGACATGTGAATGTTTAAGATCTACAAAACTGCTCATTTAAAGTTGTTTAAGGTCATGAGCTTTGCAAGCAACAACCTCAAAGCACAGTTTAAAGTGAAGCAATTTTGAAAAACAAACAAAAAAATAGCCCATATTTATAAAGACTATAATTCATTAGTAGTAATTTTGTGAAGTTTTGACAGCAACCACTTTTGCACAAATCAAAATAAAACAAACTTTTAATGTAATTATCAGAGAATCCAAACTTTTAAAATTTTAGTAAATTGATAGCAATATGCAAGTTTATGCATTCTGTGTGATTTAGAAACGTGGTTTAACCTTTCTTAAGAGTCTGAAATTAATATCCTTGAGAACATGAAGATCTGATTTGTTCACTGAACATAGATGGCTTAGTGCAGTCTCCTATGAGAATCAACTGCAGGCAAACATTTATCAGTGTGAAGAGCACCAGAAGTCCCTGACGATATTAATATGTTTAATACTCATAATCAATCACATTTACTAAAGAGTGATATTTTTTCATTTTGTTTGCCTTAACTTCATATTGTCATTTTGTATTTGCATGCCCCAGCCTTCCATGCTTTTCGATCAGATTCTGATTTATTAGCTGATTTGCTATCTCTATCACTGCCTCATCCTTTCCTCTTTCAATCTAGAAAATTGTGAACATGGCCCATTACAATAAGGAAATTTGTCTTGATTTCCAATAAAATTAAAATATATAGTAGCTTGTGTAAAATAGCAGACATAACTAAAACTATTAAATTATGGCTCAAAATACCTAAAATATTTGAAAAAATCTTTTTAACTAGTACCTAATTAGGGAAATTCCTTTGTTATAAATAGATTGAAATTAAATGCAGACATCTTGTTTACATTTTGGAGAATGATATTTGTATTGTCAATTATCTAGTTATATGATGAAAAATTAGCTGGTAAAAGTAACATATCCTCTGGTGTAAACAGCACACCTTCAAAACATGAACACAGAACTGCTAGACTGTCTTACTTGCAAATCTGAATTTTTAGCATTAGGTTAGGTTTTTCCAATGATGAAAATCAAGAGTTTTGGAGCAAGATGATCACAAGAACTAATTAAATTATGTGGCTCTATCTTCTTAAGGATTTGCAATTCATTATTTAAACTCAATCTTTCAACCTTGGACTAATTAACTTGCATTCCAAACTGGAATATTTTCCCTCTCAAATCTTTTTAAAAGTCAAATGATTCCTTCTTCCTTATCTTCAGATAACTATTAAAAGTATGAGTCCATTAAATATTTCATAATTTGATGAGAACAATTTGGGAGGGCCACAGCTGCTATTATTATAAATAATATTTCTGTTCTCCATATGCACAGAAAAATTAGGCACCCCTTTGTTCCAAGGCAAAGCAAGGTCTGAACACAAGACACAGCAATGTTTGTTAGCAACTATCTCTAATTGTCTCTGGGCAAAAAACAATCCTTCCATGAAAGTGGCTGATCCTTAACAGCCTTATCAACCACAAAGCTCAAAAAAGAAGTGGAAATCATGTCAGTAATCATGCTTCTCTTGGAGTCAATTAAAAATTTCCAATTAAATCTGGTAGGTTCTGAATATCATCTGCTGTCTTTCAGTATGCAAAGATGGGCATTGATGTACAGCCCATGGAGTGCCCCAATGTCCAATGAATGCTGGTACATGCTGCCTCAAGTTCATTGAAGTTCTTAGGGACTGAACACCTTCAAATTTTTTGCCCAGCCTACCACATGACTGATTATTGGCTCAGATACTTACCTGTCATACAGCAGCATAGCCTCTTCTGCTTTGTGTTTCAGTGCCACCACAGTTAAGGAAAACATGATGCAAGTCTAGTAGTTTTTCAGAATGAATCCATGAAATAAATAGTACAAGATGGGAAGTCACACGTTACCCTCATTCATCTAAGAAGCATACCCATGTTGTCTGAATGGGAGGTCTCTTTCCTCCCTCTCTCCCACCTATAGACTTATCATGAACTCTCCTTGCAATTCATAGTAAAACTGTTTGCAGAAGTCCAGGGTTGTGACCTGTCTATCTAAGCAGGCAAAATCCCTAAAAGCACCCTTGAAACTGATGTATCAGAAGCAAGTGATGTGCTGATCCAGGAGCTTGCTGACTATAATTCACGAGATTGTACTAGTGTGCTATTTTTCTCAAGCAAACCAAATTTACATTTCACAATTGCATTAGATGTGTGTACAGAGTTAATAAGAAATAAAATGTGTGGTTATTTAAGGGATCCCAAAGTCTTTGCTTTAATTTTTCAGGGTTAGTATTTAAAGTGCAACTAAGAGAATCAGAATTGATTTTAGAAGTGATTATTTACTGTAAGAGCTGAAAGAACTGGCAAATCACACTCAGAAACCTTGATGTGAACTGTAACCTTACATAATGCCACGGTAAATCTTAGTTCTAAACATCCAACCAAAGTTGCAGCAAAGTGCAATGCAGCTGTTCTGCAGACCATCTGTCATGTCTTTTTTACTATTTTTATTAGAGTTATTTTCTTTATATTTTAAAATTAAAACTGAGGGATCTTATTTTCCTAATTAGATGGCTTGTCCATGATCTTATGTTCAGTACTTATTTTCTTTGTCTGATTCTCTCTGAAATTTTTATTCTATTTAGTTGTACCATCCTAATCTCTTCTCCTTTTTGCAATTTTCTCTTCTGTTCTCACTATACTAAAGTATCTGTTAACTCTGTTATTTTCTCAGGTACTGGGTTGACCCTGGCTGGATGTCATGTGCTTACAAAAGTGGCTCTATCATTCCCTCTCCTCAGCTGGATAAGCAAGAGAAAATATGATAAAAGGGTTGAGAAAAGGATGAGGAGAGATCACTCACCAATTACCATCATGGATGAAATGGACTCAGCTTGGGAAAATTAACTGAATTTATTATCAATAAATCAGAGAAGGATAATGAGAAATAAAAACAAATTTTTAAAAATACCTTCCTCCTAGCTTCCCCTTTTTATTCCCAGTTTTCAACTTTATTCCCAATTCTACAACTCCTTCCACTAACACTGACAAAGGATGGGTAATACAGGTTATAGTCAACTAAACACACATTACTTATACTGTATTTTCCTCCTCAGAGGGAGGACTGTTTCCCCTGCTCCAGTCTGAGGTTCTTTCCATCAGAGATAGTCCACCTCAAACTCCTCAAAAATGAGTCCTCCTTCACATGGGCTACAGTTCCTCATTAACTGCTCAGGTGTGGCACAGTGTACTCCAGAATGGGTCTCCCACAGGATCACAAATGAAACCCAGAAAACCTGCTCCAGCGTGGGGTCCTGTCTCCACACAGCTACAGTCCTGCCAGGAACCCGTTCCAGCACAGGCTTTTCATGGAGTCACAGCCTCCTTTGGGCACATTCACCTTCTTGGGTCCTCCACATGCTGCAGGTGGATCTCTGCTACACCATGGATTCCATGGGTTGCAGGGGCACAGCTGCCTCACCATGGTCTGCACCACAGCCTGAAGGGGAATCTCAGCTACAGCAGTTCCTCCATCCCCTTTGGCTCTAACCTTGGTGTCAGCAGAGAAATTTGTCTCACATATTCTCTAATTTTTTCTCTGCTGCAGTAATTTTTTTCCTTTCTTAAATGCATTTTGCCAGAGACAGTACCACTTTGATAAGGGCTCAGCCTTGGCAAGGGGCAGGTCAGTCTTGGGACTGGCTGGCAGTGGCTCTGTTGGACATGGAGGAAGCTTCTGGCAGATTCTCAAAGAAGTCATCCCTGTAGCCCTCCTCCATACCACAACCTTGCTATGCAAACCCAACACATCTCATTAGTGTACTTTTCCCTCTACACTCATTGTTGCTGCCTGTGCAAATTTTTGTTCCCATAGTTCATGATTTCTACCCCAACAGTCAAGTAAGAGGAAGGATCTATACCTCTTTCTTCCTCTTGGTGCATGTTACAGTACTGTGAAGGGATAACAAGGCACAAAAATGAGTAGTGTGTATGCTTTTCTATTTCAATTGCATGTTATATTCACCATGATCTCTCATAGTGGTCAATTCCCATAGAACTTGGAGGGGAGGGGGATGAGTAAAGTGTATTTTAGATTTTTTTCTTATATATGGTCATTCCAGTCTGATTTGATTTGCAATGAAATGAATTAGTTTTCCCAAATCTATCTGGATTTGTATAAAACATGCGACACTCTCCTGCATGGCATCCTTGTCTCTAAACTGGAGATACATGGATGTGATGGATGAATCACTAAGGGGTAAGGAATTGGCAGATGGTCCCACTCAAAGAGTTGTGATAAACAGCTTGATGTGCAAGTGGAGTCCAGTTATGGACTGAAAATAAATGCCACTCAGTTATGAGTGCTGTTCCTCAGAGGTAAGTATTGGGACTGCACTGGTTGCCATCTCTGTAGACAACATGAATAGTGGGATCAAGTGCATCTTCTGTAAGATTACCAACAACACCAAGCTGTGTCGTTGACATGCTGGAGGGAAGGGATGCCATCCAGAGACACCTTGACAGGACTGAGAAGTGGGCCCATGTGAACATCATGAAGTTCAACAAGACCAGGGCAATCCCAGGCACAAATACTGGATGGATGGAGAAAGGATTGATGGAGAGCAGCCCTGAACAGAAGGACTTGGGGATGTTGGTTGATGAAAAAAAAAACTCAACATGACCCAGTCAAATGCACTCACAGCTCAGACGGCCAACTGTACACTGGGCTGAACCCAAAGCAGTGTGGCCAGCAGGATGAGGCAGGTCATTCTGTGCTTCTACTTGGGTCTTGAGACAGCCCACCTGGAGCGCTGTGTCCAGCTCAGTGAAGCCCCAACAGGAGCAGGACATGGACCTATTGGAATGAGTACACAGGAGGCCATAAACATGATCAGAGGGCTGGAGTACCACTTTTATGAAGGCAGGTTGAGAGAATTTGGGATGTCCAGCCTGGTGAACAGAAGATTCTGGCAAGACATTACAGTAACCTTACCGTACTCAGAGAGGGCCTACAAGTGTCCTTGTTTAATCCCATGCAGCAACCAAGTACCATCACACATCTGCTCACTAACTTCCCCACCATTGGGATGGGAGAGAAAATTAGGAAGAGTAAGAGCCAAAAATTTGTGGATTGAGACAAGGATTGTATAAAAGGTAAAGCAAAAGTTGTATATGCAAACAAGGCAAAACAAGGAATTCTTTCACTACTTCCCATAGGTAGGCACGTGTTCAGCCATCCCCAAAAGAACAGGGTCCCATCACATGCAGCAGTCACTTGAGGAAAAAAACTCATCATTCCAAACATTCCCCTTTCATCCTTCTCCCTCTCAGTTTGTGTTCTGAATATGATGTCATATGGTCTGGAATATCTCTTTGGTCATTTGGAGTTACCTGTCCTGGCTGTGTCTCCTCCTAGTTTCCCATGCACTCCCAGCGCATCAGAGTGGTCATATGAAAAGCAGAAAAGGCCTTGTGTCTGTGTAAGCCCTGCTCAGCAATAACAGAGACAATGTTGTGTTCAGCATAAATCGAAAATACAGCCCCATGCCAGCCACTGGGAAGAAAATAAATCATACTGCAGAAAAAAACAGCCCAAGAAGGCTGGAAGTGGACATTTAGCAAGGGAATGCAGTGACAGGACAAGAGCAATTGGCTTTGCACTGAAGGAGAGTAGATTTAGTTTAAATAGTAGGAAGAAATTTTTTATTGTGAGGGGGTAAAGCACTGGAACAGGTTGCCCAGAGAAGCTGTGAGTGCCCCATCCAGTGTTCAAAGCCAGGTTGGAACACTGTTGTTTTTAAGCAAGGTGGCAGAGATGAAGGTGTTCCTCTTCATGGCAGGGATGTTGAAACTAAGTTACCTTTAATATCCCTTCCAACCCAAAGCAATTCATGATTCTCTGAAGTTTGTTTTTCACGTGACAGTAGTTCCTGAGTGATCTCTCTATTCTTTTCTCAACCCATGCACCTTTATTTTCAGATTTTTTTCCCTTCTTTTAAGGAAGCAGAGTGATAGACTGGGTTGACAGGTACCTGGCAGCCAAAGAAGGTGAACCCACCCACTTGTATTTGAAAATTGCTGCCAACTATAACTTTGTGTCCAATTTCTATACTTGAAAATACACCAAATTGCTGTGAAATTAATATGTGTGTTATGTGATGCACATGGAACTATTGAATTTTGTCATAAGTAAGGTACCATACATGTAACCTAAAATCCAGTCAAGGATGAGATGATAGACTCAACTAATATGAATAGTTCACTATCGTACAGCCAAGTTAGGGTACATTCACAGTTCACTCAGAAGAGAAAATAAAACCCATTTGTTCACAAACAGCTCTGACTCAGATAAACTAAAAAGCAGTTCCCTTTGTTCATTGCACTTGGCATTAGAACTCGATTTTCATTCTTAAAAGCACATTGCTATTATACATACTTTTTAAAGATACTAAAGCTGTGGATTGTAATGCAGATACAAAAAATTTGATGGAAGGCTGAAACAAGGAGGACAGGGAAAGTTGCCTGCACATTAGTTAACCTAGGTATGATTGCAACCAAACTACTATACTAATTCTGGTATTGCCCATTGACCCTTCTGTAGCTGAGAGGATCACCTCTGATGGAGTTTCCATAATTCCTTAAGCATTCAATATTTTCTGTCAACAGGCAAAAGGTGAACTATTGCTTTGAACACATGTAAAAATGCCTGTATCTCTATCAACTTCATTTAGTATATCAGGTTTTTTGTGGCATTGGAGATCTTATTTCACTACTAAAAAAATTGAAACATCAGCTGATGTTTCAATTTTTTAGTAATCTGAAAGCCATTTATTTCCTTGATCCTGTCAAATTGATTTCATACTGGCAACATGAGTTTAGGGACTTTATATCAGTGTTGTTGATTGACTGTACCTTTAGAAGCACCTTTGAAATTCTGATGTCTCTGGATGAGATATGTCCTCTGGATTTGAAAGAAAGCTTTTAATCATATAGAATGAAGCTACTCAGTTTCAAGCCTCTTGGGGTTAGCTTGATAATAGATTTTCTCCCATAGCAGTGCTCATTATCTGTAGTCAAAGCCAACAGTTTGATTATCCCCTTCCTTTCAATTAGGCTTTTGCACCCATGGGGCCCAGGCATGTTGCTGTATTGATATAAGTTAACTTTCAAGCTAGTTTTGCAAGGTATCACAAGGATGGGTTGATCAGTAGAGCTTATCCAGCTGCAGATTCTTCAGTTACTGAGAAGGATCAAAGATAACCACAAAATAACCCTTTAGTTAAGACCTAAGAAACACATGGCAAGATTTGGAGGACAATTCTGTGTCAAAGAGGCATGTCTAGTTTCTATTGATCTACAACCCTCATGAAAAAACTGTAGAACAATGGGAAAAGCATTGAGATTATTTTGTAACTCCTGACATGAAAACTCTCTTAGATTATCAATATTTCCAAAAAAACTTGTATCAGCACAAAACCTTTCCTGTACCACCTCCCATAAAAATGTGTGCATTTTTTTCCTTCTAATCTTCTGTTTATGACCTTGTTTAAATAAAGGAGAGAACAAATATCTCTTAAGTCTGGCACTTGCATGTAACCTAACTTTTAAATTATTCCTTATCATCACTACAATAGTAAAACCTGAAATATCTGGCATTGCCTTTATGGGATTTGAAAACACTGTACCATGTAGTTTTAAAGTTTACACAGTGAATATCCCCCCAAAAAAAAAAAATATTGCTTTCAGAAGTAAATATAAGATTTATTCCATATAGATATATACAAATGGTATATAACCAGTGTCATTTTGAATCTAAGTATTAACAGTATAATGGCGAAAGTTTGGAACAAGTGAATAAAGCCACTTATTTCTAAATATCTTCTGTTAAAGAATGTATTTGCGTTGAAAAATATTCAAGAAAAAATAAAGCTTGTAAATTGCTAATACTGTGCCTGAAAAAATACATAATCTGAAAAAAATACAGAGCACATTATGTGTGGCAGTAAGTATGAAGAGAAGATTCATGGAAATAAGAATTTTCAGGTGGAGAAGTGAGAAAATTGCTTCTTGATAGAGGAATACAAAGATTTTGAGAGCCTGTGTCAGAGGAATGAAAGACCTGTAACGGGGGATGAATTGAAGAAATTATTCTAGGTAAGGCAGCAGATTTTCTGGTGGCAGGCAAATAATCATAGAATCATATAGTGGTTTGGGTTGGAAAGAATTCAAAGAACATCTAGTTCCCACCCTCTGCCTTTTACTAGGGGGACACCTTTCACTAGACCAGTTTGCTCAGAACCCCATCCAACTTGGCCTTGAACATTTCCAGGGATTGAGCCTCTACAGTTTCTCTAGTCAGTGTAAGGCAGTTTCTCACCACCCTCCCAACAAAGAGTTTTTCCCTAATATCTTGTTTAAACTTAGCCTCTTTCAGTTTGAAGCCATTCCCTCCTTGTTCTACATGCCCTTGTAGATAGTCTTTTCACCTTTCTTGTAGGCTCCATTCGGACACTGCAAGGCCACAATTAGGTCACCTTGAAGTCTTTTCTTTTCCAAACAGGTGTATCTCACAATTTTCTTTTCACAGAGGAGGACAGCCTGTAAATAGTTCTAACTCTAAATGCTCTGCACTGGGTACACAGCGGAGATGAGGCAAGGTGAGAGAGAGTTATCATGGGGGTCTTTCTGTATCCTAGTAAGAAAAGCTTAACAGAAAATTAATTACTTAATAACTGCTTTAATAAGATCGAATAAGAAGAGGAATAAAAGTAACAAGTATCAGCTAACAACTCTTCAAGTTCTGGGCGCTGCACATTCATGCATTGTCAGGCAGAATGCCCGTGTATTTTGTTGTGGCATGCTATGCAGAGCAGGTTCTGTGCTCCATGCAGAGAAACTCTCCTTTTCATTCATTTGAGGTCATGTGTAATTTCTTTACAATAAGTCAACTTTATTCCTAAAGATTTTCTCAGAAGAACTCTTTAACATATTGTTGACAAGGGCAAGATCATGCTGGAGGAGTTATGGCAGTGACAAGCAAGAGATACCTGCATGCTCCTTCAGTACTAGCTGTGGGCTAAATCTGTCCCATGGATAAGGGATACATGTGACACAACACAGCACAGCACAGAACAGCACAGGACAGGATGGCACAGCCTGATGGACACACTGGGTGTGTGGTGCTTTCCCAGGTTAGCTGTCCTGTGGGTCACTGGCTCTGAAATTCAGTGGGTTTCTAGTTAAAATCAGTGCAGTATACTGACCTCCTCCGCCTGCTTTCAATCCATGTGCCAAGGAAATGGAAGGTTTATCACCCTTTCTCTCTCCTCCCCTTCTGTGAACAGTGATCTCAGAAACAACCCTCTGCTTTTGGACATGTCTGACTTCACCGCCTTCCCCTAGTCTCTGTCCTACATCATACAAAATATCTTACCCTGAATGAGGACAGAAATCCTCTCTTTACTCTCCACACATGTTAAACACAAAATTGAAATAAAGAAGTACATGCTCATACAAATAATGGCTAAGGAAATTACATGAGAGTACACATGTTCCTTCCTGTTATGGAAGGCAAATTGGATGGAGATAGAGAGTATAGTTAGGTAGGGATAAGATGAGAATGATGAGAGAATTTAATTTTAAAAAGGTAAATTCTTCCTGTGATTACCATCCTACACAGTTAGGAACATAGACCAACAAACCACATGTAAACTTTGCCACATCTGCATTTCCATCAAAAGGAACTGTATTTTCAATAACTTTATTAGAGGAATCATTAAATCTGCATGGAAAAATGCCAATATCAGTTTGACAAAGTTTAAGGCTTTCTTTTTGGATGGATGAAAAAAACCCAAGAAATGGTTGAAAAGTGCAGATTAAATCTGTATTTATGCACACTAGCATTTGTGAACAGTTGATTTACTGCTCAGGAAAAAATATATCAACAGATATAATTTGCTTCATTATGTGTGTAATAAAGAAGCTAATGTTTTTTCCCTCCCTTTTGTAGCTATAGTAAATGAAGATTTGCACTCTGAGTAAGGCTTTCTCTTGTGGAAGCAGCAGAAGCCTAGACCCGATCCCTGAGCCCCTAACCTTGTTAAATGCAGTTTCAGTCCTGGGGACCTAATGTACTTGCTTCCCAAGAAGGAGTCTCTTTGCCTGCTCCATTCAGTCCTAATACTGAAGGTCTAATCACATCTATTATGCTGTTCAGTTTCACAGGCTGTTTTTGGGTGGAGGAGGATGTAAAAAGCAGCAGGGAGGTTCAAGGGTAGGGAGATGGGGGAGGACAAGAAGAAACCAAGGTGTATGGCAGGGAAAAAACCCACAGGCTTCAGCTACTGAGAACTGAGCTGATGACTGAACTACTATGTGAGATTACAGCTAAACCACCAATTGTGTTATTGTAACAAGGCAAAATGGCAATGGTCCCAATTTGGTATTCTTCTCCAAGCAAGAGAGAACCAATCACTCTCAAAATAATAGGTACTGGATATTGAAAGCTTCACAAGGCCTTAGCTAAACCAAACAAATTATAGTATGAAAAGAAAAGAAAGGGGCACGTGGGAAGTGAAGCATTTTTTAACAATGTTGTACAGTTTCACTTATATTTTAGGCTGCCAAAAGCCCTTCTCAGACTTCTTTTTCCCAATATAACACAAATATCACATGCCATACTATGCTTTTGTGTAGCCTAGATTAAGATTGTTATCATGGCCTAATAGAACGTGAAATGAGACGGGGGGAGGGAAGGGGAAAGAAACTCATTATTTTTAGATGGCTTTGCTTTTCCCATAGGGTTCCTATAGATCCTACTTAGCAGCAACTCATTCCAACACTGATTAAGTGGGAAATACACAGAATCTCAAAAGGTCAAACCTATAATCAGCTGCCCTAAGGGGCTGACATGGAAAACTTCTCAATACAAGTTCAATTTATGGCAATATTATAACATCTAGTCAGTGATAAACAATGAGGAAAAGAGAGGTGACTCCTAACAGAGCTTCTTAGAATGCCTCGGCATTACAGTATTTTGTTATGTCCAGGTTCTGGGTGGGATATCCATTATTGTCTTCACTTGGTTTTTGGATGTTGATAATTTTCTTTCCAGCATCTATGGGGAAGCATTTATAATAAGCTAAATCTGCATGAGACATACACACTGCTTACTGCTGAGAAAATCATTCCCAAATTGATCTAGAGAGCAAGCACAAAAAACTAAGCTCTTTCAGAGACAGGAAAGGAGAGAAGGAAAAAGAGAGACAAATTACTTAATAAACCCCTTTCATTTGCATGAAACCAAGTTTTTGGATACTGATTATTTTCATGCGTGTGTATTATGCTAACAATTTAACCACAACTGGTTATTTTGAAATTGTCTCTGTTCAGCTACTATTTCACCTCTTGTGAATCCTTAATACACCCCTGCAAAGCAGAGTCTGATTCAGCTACTCTGGAGGCAAGGGAGACATTCATTTCAACAGGATCTGAAAGCCTTAAATGAACATGCAGCTTAAACCACAGGAAATCTGGCAGCAGGAGGTTTTTTTTTGGTTTTGCTTGATTTACACTATATGGATTACCTTCCAGGACTGACTCTAGGCACAAGGTAAGTGGGCAGTTATTTACAGCTGAAAAATTTAGGGGGAGGAAAATAGCTGTTGCCCTACTACTTACATTTCCTGTGCCAGAGTTGTGGAAAAACTGGACTGACTGCTGTCATGAGTGTTAGAGTGGTGCATCCTCAGCAAAGATGCCATTATATTCTTTCATATTTCTCTTCCTCCTCAGGCAAAGGCAAAAACTGCTTGCACTGCTCTCCAAAGTTCTTTCCCTCATTTTCCCTCAGCTCTTTTTTGTTTTCTCACTTCTTCTTCTTCTTTCTATGCCAGAAGCAGACAGGTCTCTTTCCTCTCTCATTGGAATAAGAAATGCAGTTTCCCTTTTACAGCAAAGGTGCCTTGAACTAGCCATGCTTCACTTACTTTAGCTAAGTGCAAAGCAGTGCTGAATTGTAGAGTTTCAAGCACTCTCCAGTATAAGTCTCAAAGCTGCAGCACAGATGCATTTTTAACATTATGGGAATGCTCTGAATGCTCCCAGCATGCCTCCACAAAGTCTCCTGGATATCAAGAACCATTTCAAAATAGGCCTTTACCAGGTCATAATTGAACCTGGGTTACTTTTGTCAGCTGAAGTTGTATGGGAATAGAGCCTTCCCAGATGACAACTCTAACATATTTCCAAATTCACTGTATAGGTATGAGGCTGTTATTTTGTGTAATATACATGTGGTCTGATTACTTTGCTGTGTAATCAACTGTCAGGCTGGCTCATCTATTCTACAATATGTACTTTAGAAACACATAAAATTAAGAGCAAAGCCCCAGAAAAAAATAATTTAAATGACCAATATGGAGGGGACTTCCAGCACAAAAATAAATAACCCAGATCAAGGTTCAAAAGGAGAAATCATAAAGCTAGCCTTTGGAATGACAAGTGTCACATGATTTTGCACAGAAGGTGACTTACCAGAGGGATGTATCTGACACTTTACACTTACTGTGTATCCTGTATATTTCAAATAATAATAATAAAAAAAAAATCCCCAAAAGTAAAAAAAAAAAAAAATTAAAAAAAAATCCCTACCAAAAACTACTGCTACTTCTCAAAACTACAAAAAAGTCGCCCAAAACAAAACCCCCATATTCTCCACATGAAATTTAATTTTTCTTACAGTAATTAATTTTTCTTACAGTAAGCAGCACCCTTATGCCCATCTATTCTGTGAAGAAAGAGAAGGAAAATATTGCAAGGTTTACCACATTAATGTGTCATAGTCTGAAGTCACTATATTAGGTGAAGATATGTCATGACAAACTTTGTACTACAGTAATATTGTTCCAAAATTCTATTGCAGTACATATCAAGACTATTTTCAAGCTTTGAAAAGTTAGGAGTGATTTTCAAGATTGTTTCTAATGTTCAGGGAAGACTGAGTAGAAGCTGTCAAATGTCATAAAAATACTGTAGCTTTTAGTGGTCATAGAGCACACATAATCCACTTTACTTACTGTCAGGTCAGGATGATGCACCTTTAGTACAAATGAGAACCAAACTCTCACAGCTGAAGATTGAAGCAGTCCTCAACTCTTCCTGAAATGAAAACTAACCACAGTCAAACTCCTTACAGAGATGTGGAAACAATCACCTCCCCAGTTCAGCTCTTCTTCTTATAAAACTGTCGTGGTTTGACACGGAAGTGAATTTTTCCAGGAAGTTGGGTCAAACCAATCAGTGGTCAGGTTTGGATATTGGCACCTGGAGTGACCAATGAAGGCATGGACACGCCTCTGAGAACACAGGGGGTTAAAAACAAGAACTCCCAGGGGAACTGTCTCTTTGGTTCCGGTCATCGGAGAGTGCAGTGCAGACTCTCCCCTGCCCAGCCATGGGCTGGGTGGGGGAGGGGAAGCCATGCGGCCTGGTCCAGGTAGGCCGAGGGGCTGAAGGACTGGAACCGAGCCAGATCCTATGAGATGCCTTTGTTCCGCCCCACCTCCACCTAAAGGGAAAGAGATGGAGAGCTTGATGGCACCTGGAAATTTGCCAGCAGAGAAGGAGAAGGGGAGGGGAAGATGCCCAGTGTGGGCGTTGGGAGTTCTGGGGAGAGATTTCAGCCATCCGGGGAGTCCGAGACTTTTAACCCTTTCCTGGGAAATGAAGGCTTTGTAAAATATTACTCCTCCTCGATTTCAAGTAGAAGAGAGACAGTCCGGGACCTGAGATGTTAAAAGAATAAATTTTTAGGTGGGAGGAGATGACAGACTAGCCTTTGGCTGGACTTTTCTTGTTAGCCATAGACTGAACCAAATTCTCCTGCAACAGAGACTGCATTTTTAGGGGGATGCAATCGTGAACCAAAGAGCAACCACCAGCACAGGAATGGAGAGAACAGAGAAAAGCTGAGGAGGGTGTGGTGATGCCCTCTGTCTTCAGGAAGAAGATGATCTCTGTTCTTGGACTGTCGGCCCCAGGGGGGAAATGGGGGGGCTGTGGTCCCAAGATGAGAAGCTGAACTGTTGTCTCTTTTGGTCCTTGGCAAAGCATCCTTAAAGGAGCACTATGAGCAGTCTGTCCATGCACGGTGGTGAGAGCACTGTGTCATGGAAAGGAGAGTGTCACACTGGCAGATTTCCTCCGGGCGGTTGCCATGTGTAACATGGAAACACAGGAGGTGGCAACTGTGTTTCCTGGGGCAGGGGGCGGTCTATGGCGCAAGAGAGACTCCTCTCTCCCTGGATGGACTGAGTATTGATTATCTGAAGAGTGGCAACTTGATCAGGAATCCTGGGTCATGTTTCGTGGTGGTTGTTTTGGAAGCTGGGTGGGAGGAGGAGTGTTTTAGAGGGTCCTCATCCTGGATTTAGTGTGTGTGTCTTTTATAGTAGTAGTAGTTTAATAAAGTTTTTTTCCTTTGTTATTAAGCTTGGGCCTGCTCTGCTCTGTTCCTGATAGCATCTCACAGCATTTATGTTGGAAGGTGTATTTTCATGGGGGCGCTGGCATTGCACCAGTGTCAAACCATGACAAAAACCCAGCTAGGTATGGTCAGGTAGTACGTTCTACACCACTGTGGAAATACTGAGCACCCCATCTTGTATATCGACTTTACAATTTCAACTTGTACTGCAAGGAACCTAGAACTTCAGCAGTATAAACTCCTCCTCTGACACTGCTCAGTTGAGCAGAGGCCAGAGCTGCTTTTAAGGCATGGCCATAGAATTTCTGATGATGAGAGAGTTAAATGTTTTGTCCATTTCATCCTCACTACAACAAAGTGCAAACATAAATAGATACTAAACTTAGATGAGTTCTGATCCATACTATTTCCTGCCTTAAATTCTACTTACTTAACTTCCAATATATATCTTGAAGTTGCTTGTCTAGTTCAGTCTCAGTCTTCACACTTTTTTAAAAGGAACATGACAAACTTAGGGCATATTCCTTTATTCTCTCTTATTTGAATTAAAGTGATCTTTCTTTAATGAGCTCACACTGATTTATGACTTTCTTCAGAGACATTTGCAGTGAAAAGGTACTAGTGCTCTGTGTGCATCAGATGAAGTAACTGCAACCTTTTGTGGATATTAGTTTTTGACGTATGAAATGTCTTGGTATTTTCCACTTTTTTATGTATTTTTCAAAATTCAGATATTTCAAAAAATCACAAATGACCATCAGCCTTAACAGTTCTCAGAGATGGTAGCATCACAAAAGCAACCAATTCTAATGGCTTCTATATTAGTGAAAAAATTGAAAAAAACAGAAGAATGGAGAAGCCACAGAGACATGTCAGCTTGTGAAACACCCTCTTCATACTTATCGATCATTCTGTGACTTGGTAAACCTACCCAGTTTAAAATTAATCCAGTAAAAAATAAAAATGTGTTTTAATGTGGATCAATACCCTGAAACAGTCTGCCTCAAGACTGCAATACTTGGTCTCACAGAGATGAGGGAGGGACATGAGAATGGGAGTGAGTAACCACTGACAGTTTGGAGGAAAATCTTCTTCTTTTGCAATGATATGGGCCTGAAATAATCAGGGAAATATAAGGCAGTATAAATACAGTTAAAAGAAAACCAAAACCCTAGGAAAATGTTTTCTGGGAATTTTAAATTTAATCTCAACCTTACTGGTCAGCTTTGGAATAACTCTTGAGCTTCTAGGCCTCGGATGACAGGGAGTAACTCCTTTTCATAAATGAATAATTTTTCTACTTATAGAAAATGAGCAAACCACAACCACTGCCTGCGGTGGCTACCTGCCATGGCCATGAGTGGATGAAATGTGCCGGCTAGCACTGTTCGTATAATGCTGGGTGGCCACCACAAGAGTGGGCACTCCAGGGGAATTGCTCCAGCCTCCCTGGTAGTGCTGAGTGCTGTAGCATGGGTCACGCAGCTTAGACAGCCAAAATACGCTGGGAGTAGACAAAGAGATAAAGGAACAGACAGTCATTTATGTGCCCAAAGACTCTTTATTCCCCCAGATGGGGCAGGAACAAAGACGTTCTCGGAGCGGGAGCAGGGACGAGCGTCAGTCAAATCAAGGGTTACAGTTAAATAAGGAGTGGGCAAACAGGGGTGTAAACCTGTCTCGTCCAATAAAGGCAAACTATGAGGGGATTACATAAATCATAACAATCAATGACAGCATGACAGAGGTGGGTACAAAATCAGGGAACAAATGGACAAGCCAAACTGGGGTGATTGACACAGAAACTTCTGGAAGAAATTGGGGGTGGTTATGGGATTGACAACTAGAGGGGTGTTAACAACCTCTGAGAGGCAGAACCAAAAAAGGAAAGAGTAGGGAGGAGCGAAGAGATTGACAGTTAACTGGGGAGCCAAGCAGCGGGAACTTTTAGAGTAAACAACTTGGATCAAACTAATTGTGAGGGAAAGAAATGGGGAGCTACAAGGAACATACCATTCTAAGCTAACAAAAAAATAACTACCTAAATCTAACTTTATAAACTTAAAACACACCACAAGAACTGCCTAAGGGGTTGACTTCCAGTGCCAGGAATGAACTGTTCACTGTTCAGCGGGTCAGTGTTATGGTTAGGTATCCAGTGCCAAGTATGAATTGCCTTGCTGCTCTGGGATCCAGAACAGAGCTCAGTTAAAATGAAAACATTTTGCTACAAAATTGCTGATTCACTGAAATGGAAAAAAAAACTAGTTACAACTAATAGCAGTTTTGACCAGAAATAAAATTTCACAAATCTAGATGAAAGTTCCGGGATACAAATAACTTTGATTAAGAAAAAGCCCATTTACTTAAATATAAATGATTCTGTCATATTTTGCTTTGCCTTAGTGCTTTAAGCACTTAAATATGAACTGGGAATGACACTGAGTTCAGCAGATAAAGGCTATTCACTACACCGTGGTCTTTTTCTCATAGGCTTTTAAATTTTTTTTTTTCCTGGCTGGGCTTAATCTACAGTTTTAATTTCCTTAACCTAAACCTTACCGAGAAGTAAACCAGCAGCTGTTAATTTGTTAAAGAAAAGTGGATTAAGACATTTGTTTCCCTCTTTGCCCCACCTAGCACTAAAAAGTCCATTATGACTGACATAAATAATATTGATGGAGATAACAAGCCATTCTAAGGCTGTGTGTCTTGCTCTTCTCCTGTGAATCATTAATTTCCTTGGACTCTAAGGTAAAGGTGAAGATTGAGACTATGGGGGATTTCATTAACATAACAGAACAGGTTTATTTTTGACATGCTTCTAAGAGATGAACGCATGTTTGTCTGGTCACTCTTAAGAGGGGAAATGCACATGCATTTCCTTTCACATGTCGAGCATACTGAAGTATAGTGTAAGTTGGGAAAGTATGGAGAAAGCTAGAAAGCAGATAAAATCCCAGCAATCCTAGCAGATTGAAAAGATTACATAGGCTGCCTACAACACAAAGATGTGTGCACTTGTTACTAGGCTCACAGGTTTTTTTATGTGGTCCTATGATATGCCACTCATATTACTTACATCAGGGCAATGGCTGTTTTCTGACTTGGCACCTGACTTCCTCATTTCACAAACCACTTACAATGCAGTCCACATGAGGCTGTCTTATATCAAATTTAAACTCAAGCTAGTGCAGTCTACTCGTTTATGAAGTGCTGTTCTGTCCCTGACAGGCATTGACCTATGAGTGACATTGATGGATGATTGAATTCAAATGAAGCTTAAGATTTTTTTTTGACCTGTAATACCTTGTTTTGCTCTATTAGAATTCATGCTTCTGGGTATTTTGGAGCAAGGAAGAAAGAAAGTGAAATAGGGAGAAAGGGATAAGGGGAGGGGAGGGGAGGGGAGGGGAGGGGAGGGGAGGGGAGGGGAGGGGGAGGGGAGGGGAGGGGAGGGGAGGGGAGGGGAGGGGAGGGGAGGGGAGGGGAGGGGAGGGGAGGGGAGGGGAGGGGAGGGGAGGGGAGCAGGCAGGAAGACAGGAAAGCAGGCAGGAAGGCAGGCAGGAAGGCAAGGAAAGGAAGGCAGACAGGCAGGCAGGAAGGCAAGAAAGGAAGGAAAGGAAAGGAAGGCAGACAGACAGGCAGGAAGGCAAGAAAGGAAGGAAAGGAAGGAAAGGAAGGAAAGGAAGGAAAGGAAGGAGTTACTAAAACTAAACTAAAAGTTTCACCAATGCTTTCTGAAGAAACAGAAGGTGTGTATCCATTTGGAAAATACCTAGGAAGGAAAATCGGGCAAAACCTACTATAATCACGATATTAGTTTCCGTTGTGGTCTTTATAGTATATGGACTGCAGCTATCATTCAGCTTTAGATTTGCACTGCTGACTGAATGATCATAGTAAAACATTAGCACTTATGACCTGATAAAAGGCAGTGCCCTGTGCATGAAAATGCAGATATGTGCTGCTTGAGTGATAAGGATGGCTCCTCTAGTCACCCAATACAGCTCAGACAGAGAGTGGGCTCAGATGAAGGATTCCATACTGAATCTAGAGCTGCCCCATTTTATGGGAGATTTCAGTCTGCTGAGACAGTGCTGTAGAAACTGACTTAATTGAACTGATTTCAGCTGAAGCTACCACCCCAGTGTAGATTGTAGCTGTGCAGGTTACAGAGGGAGATTTAACTCAGTGAGGGTAGGAAAAGGATTTGGAAAATAATTCAGGAAAGCAAAACAAACAAAGAAAACCCAGAGAGTTCTCCAAATATATATCTGAAACAATTCCTATGGGCAAAGGCATAGGTGTGTGAGATGACTCCAGAAAAGCAATTGTAAATTCCCTCTGGCCTCAGTAGAAATCCCCTTCATTCAGAGGTCAGCTTTAGTATTTGCAGCTAAGAAGCATCTTCCACTGGTTACTCAGTCTGCTTCTGTTTCTATGACAGTTTTTATCCTGATGATGAGAGAGCTCTGTCAGATGAAGTGTAAGTCACATTTACCTGTAAGTGCCCACACTAGCTTGTGATGCCTAATCTCTTTTATTGAACGTACTATCTGGTTTCTGGAGCCATTGATTTTCCTTGCTGTCAGTCTGTGGCCTTGACTCCTTAATGTTTATTTAGACTGTTCTCCATAAATTGCTTCTGGTGCTGAGGGCAAGAAAGAAGGCAGGAGGTCAGGGGTGCATGTATACCTGTCCATATATATAAATCACTGCTTTTATCCTTCACTGTTGTTTGTGAACGTTTGCTGAATGAAAAAAAAAAGTGAAGTATTCTACTAAAACATGGAGAAGCCATTAATAATTTCTCTCTGTCTGAAATTTTATTGCAATTTACGTTTTTAATTTTCTGTATCTTTGTGACACCTCTTGTTATCAACTCAAAGATGTAATGTTTATTTTTGTTAAGAGATGCAAAGAGGGAGAGGAATTCTTGTTTTACCAGCACAGAGCTGTACTTTTCAAGTGGGAAACGGGTGTGTATTATTTTGTTGGTGAATTTTGGGGATGGGGGGGAATTGTTTTTTCTTGCTTCTTTTTAATTTCAGTCTTTGTTGAGAATGGGAGGACTCAGGGGTGCAGCACTTGTACAAACAAGAAACACTATCTTTTTGCTGTCAGCATCCAAATCCCAACCAGTTAAAGAAGGATCAAAGCCTTCATTGGGCAGGAATAGCAGTGTTCTTCCAGCAGTAGGACAAGTCTTCTCTGGTAATGTCATTGGCAAAGCCAGCAAATGAGAAATGTTTAAAAGAGAAGGGATCTGTGCCCTATACCAATAATTTGAGAGCACATTCTGAAAATTTGAAAGGAAAAGCCCTAGAGTTTATTTAACAGTGAGCTGCTAGAATGCTATAGCCTTAAATCAATGGAAACTCTTTTGCAACAGTGAAGACTTTTTCCTCCTGCAGCAGTAAACATCATAGTCTGTACAAGATGACAAGTGATTCTCCTGAGGCTAGGAGTACAGTAATCAATAGAGCTGCAGAGACTGTTCTCTCTGCTGATAGAGTAACATTGTGCACATATGTGATGATGAGTATGAAGCAAAAGAAGTAAGAGAAGTTGTTCCAAGATAAGTAAAGGAAAACCTTATTGACCAGAATATCTGATTCAGGGTTTTATTTTTCCATTTGATCTCTTGGTTTGTATGGTTATTCAGTATCCTAAACTTAGGCAAGTTCAGTTTATTGTAAAAGGGAGATGTAGCAACACTGGCAGGATAAATATTTGAGCTAATATTCCACTTGCATCTGTCCTTCCATTTTTCTTTCATACATTCTGTAAAAGCAATTAAATATATATTAAAAATGTACAGCACTCAGAAGTAATTCTAAGGTTCAACTCCATGTTCAGGTTGCAATTCCAGTTGTTTTGAGCATTGATGGCTGGGATAATTTCTCTGAGAAGTTTCTAAGTACCCTGAAATTATCCTTTAACTGAAGCTAATTTACATACAAGGCCCTAAAGCATCTAGTCCAAGAATCTTCACTGTTGTTTGCATAGCTTCAAATATTAAAGCTTTGCATTTCATAATATGTATTTTATTGGTAGATAATGTCCTCATTCTAGGCAATATAAAGTACTAGAGAAAGGAAAATGTTTCTATTGTCTCCTGAAAAGAAAGGCAGTCCAACTTTAAAATCAGTATCACTGCAAGGAAGCAAAACATACTAAGATCAGGGAACATGCAAAGACTATCAAGTGTTTCCATCAAAGGAAGAAATCAGTAAAGCCTGGAGTCAATATGGAAAAATGATGAAGAAAAACATGAATAATTCTTATAAAAGATTGGTAGGTTGGCATATTTACTGTATTTACATATGCTAAAGGATACTACAACAATTTCATTTGTAATCAACCAACCGTAAAGAATTATATCTCTATTTAAAACAACTAGGATTAGCAAACTGTCAATGAATTGAGTAGTAATTTCTAATAATCTTCAATATAGCAACTTTGAAGAATAAGGAGTGTAATTTAATATATCATAACCAATATCATTCAGTATATGAAATTAAGTTGGTAACCATTAAATTATTTGACAAAATTCTAGCTGATTTTATTGTGCTGGTGCTCATAAAAGACTAGAAGCTGGTTCTGGAGAAAAGGTATGTGATTCTAGTGGTCCAAATGTTCCACAAGTATGCATACAGTAAAAATAACTGTTGGCACAGCCTATTTGACCTGCCGACTGGAAACAGAACAAGGCTACAAGCTTTCTTTTCTAAGTAAGTAGTGATTAGGTACATTTTCCTTCATCCAAGTGAAGTAACCAACTTCCTCACTACAGATTTTTCTACTGACACAACATATTTTTATACAGCTGAGTTTAGCAATGCAGAATACCTCATTAACATCTAGCAGTGTGAAATATGTCTCTGTGAAGGTTTCTGGGTTGGTTTTTTTTTTAATGTTAAATAGGAAGGAAGGTTGTTAAACTTTATTTTTCTCTGGAAAAGCAAAACAGAAAATGTTTTCCCTTCACATTTTTCTATCTGATGTCAGGAGATTACGTTAGAGTTTTCCTTATTTTCACTCATGACTGACATTTAAATAAGTTTTGGAGATGGTAAAGAATAATAATTCATTCATGGCTATAAATACCCAAGATATGTTTTGTTAGGAGGAAACAGATGACCTAACAGAAGATTAAATCTTGGCAAATTTACTTACATTAACCAAATCCTTCCAATTAAATTTCAGCCAGCTGGTCACTTCTAATCCTCTCTTATTCAGTATATTTGAATGATTTTTAGTTATTGAGTTAGTTGGGGCTCTCTTTGTTTTGCTTTTTTTTTAATGCCACTTTCATCCATCACTTGCAACACCAAACAAAGCATTTTGTGTGAGAATGAGTCAGATTAAATGTCAGGGGCCCTACTAAACTGGGGATGAAGCCAAAAGCACTTAGAAAAATATGAGACTTTATCACACATCCATAACTCCAAGCTAGCAACCCATAAGGAATGTAATTGAAGGTAGTCTCCAGCTCTCTGCCCTAGCTGTTAACTAGATTGCTGAATATTAGGCTAAGAATCATTGTTTGTTCCACATTAGGGTATTTGTTTTCTATTTATAGTGTCAGAGAGGAGGGAGCTCACAGAAGAGCATGACAAAAAGTTGGCACTGCTATTCCAGTGTACAACCTGCAGGTCATTAGTACAGTCTTTCCTCTGCACCATGCAGCACTTTTTCCCCAAATTGTTTTCATGGTTTCTCATACAGCCAGAAAGAGCAACGCTCTGTTATCCAAACAGGTAAGTAGTTTTACTTTGCCACAGGTTTTCTGCTTTGATTCTTTTGAGGGAAAAATCCTGTTTAATAACAGGAACAGTGGCTGAGTTCCAGATCCTTATGCACTTCAGAGCAGCCAAAGAACTGGACAGAATATATGACTGAAGATTTCCTGCTCCTTTGCATAGCTGGAGATGGAGGAAGAACAAAGAAAGAAACAAAACACACACTGAAAAAAAAATATATATATTTGAGCATTCGGGGGAGGTTGATTTGTCACAGTCGGTTTCCATCAATGAGACAACACAGGAAAGATGCATGTGTGGTCTTGGAGAAGAAATCCACTTTTCCACACAATTCTGTGAAAGGCATAAGGCAGTAAGATTTTAGACTTATTACTTCTGACAGTTTTGGCATTTTAAATGCATGTAATTACATATACAAAGAAAAGTTGGATGAGAAAGCCTAGTCAAATAAACAAAGCTCTGATATTTTACACTCTAAAAATGGGACAATTTTGAAGGTGAATAGTTGTTTAAATTAGGCTCCCTGCACGATAATCAATTAATCTGATGCACTAAGCAACAGCAATCATAGTTATTTCTAATTCTGGCAAAGCACAAGTCTCTAAGTCACAGTCACATTCCAATGTGCTGGACAAAAAAAGAATGGAATGGAAGGATTAATCTTTCCAAATCATCAAATATTTAAATGACAAAACCCAACATGTTGCATTAAGAAGTAGACAGTAAACAGAAAGATCAGTTATCTCAGTTTTATTAGTTGCAAAAACTAGTTATTAAACTTTGAAAAATTAGAATTGAAAAGTACTCAACAGAGAGAAACTATTAAGAATTTTTCCCGATTTCTTGTTTTAATTCCAATGATGTATACCATCATGGGAATTATAGTTTATCCAAAGATTAATAAATCCAATGCATGACATATATA